>NW_002987868.1:200451-233497 GCF_000006295.1 Pediculus humanus corporis | reverse complement strand
TAAAAATATGCCTTAAAGGAATATATATTGAAAATTTAACCACCACTACCACCACCACCACCACCACCATCACCATCATCATCATTATCGCTGTAGTACTTGTTAAATGAAGTGAAACATTACAAAAGATTTTTTTTATTATCAATAGTTTGAGAAAAGGAAAGAGAGAGAGAGAGAAAAATTGTTTTCACATCCTCAATATTTTCAACCCTCTTTCCCTCCTCCTTCTCTTCCTACCTCCTACCCCTCCTACACCTCCTTCTTTTTTATGGTTTGCATAAAATTTCGTTCGAAGTGTCATAAAAAAATTTTTTTTTTTTTTTTTTTCAATTTGTCATAAATTTTTCATTTTTTTTTTTTATAAAAAAACATATTTTTATAAAATTTGGTGAAATTTTCTTTTTTTTGTTGTAAAGTCGGTTGTTGTTGATTGTTGTTTGTTGAATGTAACTAATTTTATTGTGTTATTGATATTTAACCTTGAAAAAATGATAAAGACCTTTTAAAATTAATAAAAACTGACCAAATAAAAAAAAAAAAAACAATTTCTGGAACATTGAAGGCCAGACAGATGGTCATCATCATCATCATCATCATCATCATCAAAAACGTGGCAGACGTAAATTAATAATAATAATAATAATAATAATAATAATAATAAATTTTTTTTGTTAATACTTTTTGCAATTTATCGTCATTATTATTAATATTTACCGTTTGTTCGTTTGTTTGTTACGAAAAGTTTTTTGGGTCTTTAATGGCAGGTGCCACGTTTTTTTTTTTTTTTTCGATAGGAAAAAGGGGTTTTTTTACAAATGTTTCTCTCTCTCTCTCTCTCTCTCTTTCTTTCTTGTAAATTCAATCATTTTACCCTGTCGTAAAATTTTAAATACGCACGCACACACGCACGCACGCACTCACGCACAAAAAAACAAAATGGTTGTGTAATAAAAATGAAATTATAACCCGAAGGAAGGAGAGAGAAAAAAATTGCATAACAATCTTTCGAATTCACTGTGTTTGTTGTTGTTGTTTGTTGTTTTTGGAGCATGTCATCATCATCATCATCATCATCCTGTTGTCATTAAGAATTTGTACCTAATTTCTTCTTTTTTTTCCTCTTTGGTTAACCTAAATTCTGTTTTTTTTTTTTTTTTTTTTTTGCTCGTTAAACAAAAAGTTTTAATTTGAGACATAATCATCATTATCACCGTCGTCTCCGTCGTTTTTTTTTTTTTTTTTAGAAAAGGAAGGGAAATAATAGTAATTTTTAAAGAGAGAGAGAGAGAGAGAGAAAGAGAGAGAGAGAGAGAGAGATGTTTTACAAAAAAAAAATGGAAAGTTAAATAATTACAAAAATTTGACATAATTTTTTACGCCGTTTATAAAATGTTTTTTTTTTTTTCCTTGTAAATAAACTAAAAATTAGTTACGGTCTTAAAAGTGAGAGAGAGAGAAAGAGAGAGGAGATGATAATTTTAACCTTTTTTTTTTAGGGGGTTAAAATTTCAGGTACCGTTAAAATTTTGGGTTTAAACAAAAAAAAAACCGACGGAGATAAAAACCCTCGACGGGGTTGTAAATTTATTTCTACCAAAAATAAAAAAAATTTTTTCTTTTTTGATTATTTTCCCTCCATTTTTTTTTTAAAAAAAACCTCAGATGTTTTTTTTTTAATGAACGTGTAACACTTAACCTTTTTATTTTTAATAATAATAATAATAATAATAATAATAATAATAATAATGACAAGCAGACGATTTTGTTTTTCCAGCCTTTTTTTATTGTTTAAAAAAAAAAGTTTGAATAAAAAAAATAAAAAAACATAAAAAATTAATTTTTAAAATTTTTCTCTCTTTTTTATTTTATAATAATGATAATAAAGTGTAACTAAATAATAATAATAATAATAATAAAATGATATTTTAACATATAAAAATGTCGTGGTGTTAGAAATTTTAAAATACGTAAAAAAAATAGAAAAAAGAAATGCAACTACCTGAAATTTCGGGTTGGTTGGTAGGGTAAGCGGGGGGAGTGGAGGGTTAGGGGTTGATTGGGCACGTGGGGGGAGAAGCTTGTAAGGGGTTGGCTAAGTGCGTGAGGGGGGGAAGCGTGTGAGGGACTGACAACTTAATTTAATAAATAAATATCATTCGTTTCGAAAAAAAAAAAAAATTCAACGTGATCGAAACGACGTTTATCATTATTATCATTATCATCATTAACATCATCATCATCATCATCATCATCATCATCAACATCATCATCATTATCATCATAATACGGAAGAGAAAAAAAAAAATATATCCTTCAAATTTTTTATTTATTTTTTATTTTTACGTTCGCGCGCATGCGTGTTTTCGTTTTGTTTTTTTTTTTTCGCGCGCGCGAGAGAGAGAGAGAAAAAAATTTTATAATTAAATAATTAATTAAAAATTTTTTATTTTAATTAATGAAGTAAAAAAAAAAAAAAAAACGAAAAAAAAAAACAAAAACGAAAACGAAAAAAAAAAATGAAACGTAATGAATGTTTGTAAACAAACTTTCATTTGTTACGATTGTTGTTGTTGTTGATGTTTATGTTTATGTTTTTTTTTTTTTTTTCAAACGTCAATTATTATTACTTTAATTCGAAAACGTTCTTCCGTTCGTCAATTATTTATTTATTTATTTATATTTATTTACTAATATTATTATCATCGTTTACAAGTTTTATCATCATCATTATTATTATCATTTTTTTCAAATGCATTCGTGGTGATTAATTTATTATTATTATTTATTTATTTATTTTCGTACGTGATTCTACGTAAATAATAGTATACATATATATATATATATATAATTATATTATCCGATGAGTGAATTTATTTTTATTATTATTATTATTGTTTTATTAATAATAATAATAATAATAATAATAATAATAATAATAAAAATAATACGACGTGAAAAACATGGCTGAAGTTATAAAAAAAAAAAAAAGAAAAAATTTTAAGTGGTGAAAAAAAAAAAAAATAATAATAACAAATTTACGACAGAGTTTTACCTCGTATAAAATAAAATAATAATAAAAAATAAATAAATAAATAAATGGATAGATGATGATAATGATAATGATAATGATGATTAAAGTAAAAGGTAAAAAAAAAAAAAAAAAAAAAAAAAAAGATAATAAAAATTATATATTTACGTGTATATACGCCGCCATTGCGGTGTTGTGGTCGTCGTCGTCATTACGTAAGAACAACAACAACGAAAAATTTTTTTTTTAAATATAAAATAATAATGATAATAACGATAAAAACTCGGTAATTTTAAATATTTGAAATTTTTTTTTTTTTTAATAACTTTTTAAGGAGGATTGAATGAAAACAACAACGACGACTACTACTCGTTTTGTGATTTCGTCGGATTATCATCATCATTATCACCATCATCATCATTATCATCATCACCATCATCGTCATCAGCATCATTTTTAATATTATTATTATTAATTTAATAAAATACGAATTAAGTAAACGTATTTTCAAAAGGTTTTTTATAAACCTCAGTAAACTCTCCAATAATAATATTAATATTTTTATTTCGGTTAACGGTCATTGAAACCGAATCAACCATATTAAATTTTTTTTTTTTCCTTTTTTTTATTTATTTAATTAATTAATTAAATTTTTAATCACGTCAAGGTTTGAATGTGATGATTGCACTCAATAAAACTATTTATTTATTTATTTTTTTCAAAATTTATCTACTATCACTAACCATATTTGTTTGTTTTTATTATAATCTTGGGTATTATCATCATCATCATTATTATTATTTGATGTGTTTAAATATAAATTATTTATTACAAATTATTGAAATTGGAATTAAATGGATAAGGGGGAGAAAGATAGAGAGATAGAGTAATAAATCAAAATCCAAATTGTTTTTTATAAGTTATAATATAATCGCTCTGATTATTATTATTTTATTATTATTATTATTATTTATGAATTAAATTATATTTATGAAAGGAATAAAAATTTTTTTTATGTATTTAATTGTTAACTTTACATAACTTTTTTTTTTCTTTGTTATGAAATTATTTCTTATTTCTTATTAATTTAAAAAAAAAAAAAAAATTAATTCAGAGGTTATCAATAAAGTTATTATTATTATTTAAATTTTTTTTACCGTTTCTCTATTATTATTATTATTTTTATTTATATCGTTCGGTTAAATAAAATTTACACTAATAATAATAATAATAATAATAATAATATTAATGAAATTATTATTGAACTTTGAAATGGGTAAAGGAAAAAAAAATTTTTTTTGTTGTTTTTGAATGTAAGGAATTATTAATGGCGAATAGTCATTTTCTGCATGACCGAGACTTTTTCAGCGAAATTTTAAATTAAAACACAGATATCAATTTAACCTTGATTTTATTATCAGTTTTAAAAATATTAATTATACAATCAAAATTATGTGCAAGTCGTTGAAAAACAAAAAAATAATCAAATCAAATCAAAATAAATAAAATTATTAAAAAAAAAAATAATAACGAGAGAAAAAAAACAAACAAAACAAAAAAAGCGCGGGAAATTAATTGAATCTAATTCCCCGACTATAACGTATTTATCATACGGTTACTTTTTTTCAGTTTCAAAATGGCCGCTTCGTTGTATTCGAATATAGTTAATAGAGTTCCTATTATTGTTATTACTGGGGCTACGGGTACGGGAAAAAGCAAATTAGCCATTGAATTGGCATTAAAATTTAAAGCAGAAGTTATAAATGCAGATTCTATGCAAGTAAGACATTTTATTTACTCGTAAAAAAAATTAATTTATTGTGATAATTTACTTACGCAAGTGTTAATTTGACATACAGTATTTTCAATTCAAATTTTCGGTACTTTATTAATAATTTCAAATTGATTTAATTGGAGATTTCGATTTGTCTTATACATAATTTTAACATTATTAATTGCATATCGGTTAATTGTATTTAAAAAAATAGTTTTATTAATTTGAAATTTTTTTTCATTACCATGAGGTTAATTTTACAATACCTCTCCTTGTGAGCTTAAAATTTTTCATATTTTTATTTTTTAAATACATTTTAAAATATTTTTAATAGTTTTCTAACTGTCACTCTGTTTGTTGTACAAAATGTTTAACTTTTAAAAAAATTATACATGACAAATTAAATTTTATTGGCATCTTCGATTTGATTTGATTCGATTTGTATTGCAATGATTATTTTTCAAGTACTTTTTGATGTTTGCCATACAGTAAAAAATTATTAATCGGAAAAAAATTAAATTTAATTGATTCCTTCACAAATTATAAAATTTGTTTTCGATGCCAGGTTTTTTGATATTGTCTTATCATAATTTGATTTTTCTACATCATTTTATTTTGCATAAGATAAAAATATTTATGTAAAGTTTGTTTTGTTATTGAAGTGAAATGTTTATCTGATAAAATACATTGGAATTTTTCTAAAAAAATATTATTATCTGTTGACTGTAATTCACTGCTTCAAAATCTCTTTTTACAAATAATCATAATGTGCATTGAAACTTATTTTTAAAAACAAGACATTCATTCGATAACTTCGAGCAAGTTAATTATTTTCTCGATAAAATTATTTATAATTAAATTATGTTACATATCGGGAAATTTTAAAGCCCAATATAAATGAAATTTTCCAAATCGAAATGTTCATGAACACATTACAAAAAAAAAATTATTAACAAAATTAGGTTATGAATATCATAAATATTGATAAAAATGTTAATTCGAATAATGCAAAATTTTAATTTTTTTTTTTTTCTTGGTAAAATTATTACCTTTAAAAAAAAAAGAAAATTTTTTTAATTATTCGAACAACAACAACAGATTTTTGTCTGTTTGAGCGAATGTTATTTACATGATATAAAATGGCATAGATTAAAGGTAATTTTAAATTCATTTAATTTAATCACATGTCATTTCAGGTATTTGACATGTTAATTTTGTCATTTTGACCAAGAAAAATTTTATAAAAACCACAATTCGTTCCCTTTTCCTTGAGTAAAGTTTTCTTTAAGTTCGAACAATGAGTTAGCAATATGGCAACCTTGAAGTAATTAATTCCAGACTTAATAAACTTGACCGTGAGAGCGTTGGTAAAAAAAAAAAAAAAAAAAAAAAAAAGAATCAAGAAACTAGATAAGTTTTTTTTTTTTTAAATATCATTGAATGAGTTTTTCATATTCGACATGAAAATTCTGACGACAAACAAAAAAAAAAAAAACGTTTTATGAAAAGGGCGAACGTTTCTTAAACCGAACAGGATTTTTGACAAAAACGTTTGTTAGTCTCTCTATAAGTTTTCATTTCGATTGTAGACATCATAATAATAATAATCACATAACTTGAAGATTCATTTGTAATTTTTTTAGTATTATTATTATTATTTTTATTCCATGACCTTGGTTATGGTTAATAATATTTTCCGGCATCAAGGTTAAGAGTAATCTTGCGTTTCGGAAAATTGCCGTAATGGTTATGATGTAAAAGGTGAATGATTTGTTGTTGTTGTTGTGGTTGTTGTTGCGATATATGTGTGTGTGTACGGTGTGGGTGGATGGTAGTAAATTAATTGTAGGCGTTTTGATTAGAAATTCAAAAACGATTTTCTAAAAAAAATAGAAAAAAAATAGAAAAAAGATTCTATCGGAATCTCGAAAATATAAAAAAAATAAAAGGAGAAGACTTTTGTATTTTTTTTTCCCTCTCTCTCTCTCTTTCGTGTTGGTATTAAAAGGAAATAAAAAGAAAATGAAGGGAGGGATGGAGGGAGGGAGGTGGGAGGGGACTTACTTATTTATTACCTAATGTCGTCTGTTGTCCTAATTTTATATAACCTTCCATCACATTGTTCATGCATGTCCATGTTTTTGCCAAAAAAAAATTTTTACACGACTTCCTTTTTCGTCATGTTTCGTCAGGTACTGGAAATTAGTCTTTGATTATTTCGTTTTTGTTTTTAATTTTTTTTGTAACAGTTGTTTTAGTTTTGTGAATCATCATTATCATCATCAAGGAAATAATTATGATTCGATAATAAAGCATGAATGTGGTTGTTGTTTTCTAAAAAACAGATTTCGTTAAATTTATTTTATTTATTTATTTATTTATTTACTTTAGTTATTGGAAACCTTGTATTTTTAATTTGGCAATCAATCAATCAATCGTTCAATCAATCAAAAATTGTTTTGTTTTATTATTTCATGATTATTCATTAATGTTATTATATTATTGTCGAATGGTGAGAAGAATTCAAAAAAAAAAAAAGTGACCATTGTTTGTTTAAACATCATATCGTTTAGGTTCCCCCCCCCCCAAAATTTAATTGACACATCTTTTTTTTTTTTTACAGATTTAGGTACACTCGTATTATTTCAGGGTTAATGTTATTCAATTAAAGTTTATTTCAAAACGCATCACGTCAATTTTGTAAAAAAAAAAAAAATCTTTGACAGATGATTATTAAAAGGTTTGTTTCTCTCTCTCTCTCTCTCTCTCTCTCTCTCACTTCTTTTTGCCACCGTTTTTGAAACGAGAGAGAAAAAAAAAGGTTGAGTTTTGCATTGCAGCAACACACAACAACAATTTCGATCGTTTTGTCGGTTATAAAAACTCGTTTTTTATATTAACTCGCCATTGAAACTCCTTTCGAATACGTATTGCTGAGATGGTGTAATGACTCCTTCCACGAATTTATCTTATCCATTCGCTATTGCCCTTGAAAATATTCGAATTTTTTTTTTTTTTTTTTTTCATGCTCACGCTTTGACTCATAAAGTCTTTTAAAATTATCATCATCATCATCATCATCATCATCATCATTGCTATTATTTCATATGTGTTCCACCATTTGAATGGGTTTTTTTTTTTTTTTTTTGACGTTTCGAACAAAGAATTTTTTTTTTTTTTTTAATTCTAACGTTTTATATATTTAAAAAAAAACGTTATTCGCAAGGTATTTTGTTCTAATTATTGTTGTTGTTTATGACCCGGAGACATGTTTGTTTTTTATTGTTTATTAAATTTGGATTCGCGTTACTTTAATTTTTTTTGTTTCTAATTGAAAATTTAAAAAAAAAAAAAAAATTGTTGGAACGAGATAAAAATAACGTAGGAAACTGTCAAATCTGTTGTCGCAGATTAGTATTAGGGAAAGCCTAATCAGAGTTGAAAAACTCGAATTATTTTAAATTATGGAAAAAAAAGACGAAGTAGGGGGATCCCCGTTTAGTACACACGTGTGGAAACAAACGAGGATTGCGTTAATGCAAATAAAAAAAAAAAAAAAAAAAAAACGTACGTACACACACACACGTTAGAGGAAATTGATCAGAAAATCGATTGGAGAAGAAAAAAAAACCGCACGCACGCACGCACGCATGCTAGCACGTAAAAATTATTATTATTATTATTATTATTTTTTTCTTATTCTTGTTCTTCTCTGGATCAAAGATTGGTTGTGGAAGCCGGTGAATGTTTTTTCAAGGATAACAGATCAGTGTCTGTGTGAGACCTTGAATCGTGATACCGATTTCTTTGCAAAGCTTTATTAATGCTACGTACAATTAGTATGTGTCTGCTAACACCTTCCTTTTAAAAAAAAAAAAAAAAATTAAAATTATTTTGTTGTTGTTGTTGTTGTTATCGGTCGGTGGTGGTGAAAAAAGGTCGAAACGATATTATTATTATTATTATTATTATTATTATTTTATAGGGATATTAATAATATTTTAATAATAATAATAATAAAAAAATCAAAAAGAGAGAGAGAGAGAGAGAACCGGTTACGATTTAAAAATTTAAAGTCAGTCAGTCAATAATATAAGAATTATTATTATTATTATTATTATTATTAATGGTATTTTCATTATTATTCCTTGTTTTTGTTGTTATTATCATCATCATCATAATGTTTTATTTTTAATGGTTAGGTTATTATTAAACGTTTGTTTAGGTTGTTGTTGTTGTTTGTCGTGGCATCGATCATCATTATATCATTCACGATGGAAAATTGCTCAATCAAAATCTTCCCCCCTTCCCCTCCCCTAAATAAGGTATCGAAAGGTTTTTTTCATAGAATCATTTAGAGTTTTCATAACTCGTGTCATTTCGTTTACATTAGAAATTTCTAGAAAATGAGAAAAGAAGAAGAAAAAAAATATCTTTTGTGGTTTTTTTTTTTTTTTTTAATTTTATTTAATTTTATTAAATTAATTTATTTTTGTTTTGTTTTGCCAGGTACGAAACGAAACACTTTCGAAAATATGAAAGAAACGCAAAAAAAAAAAAAAAAAAAAAAAAACGAAACAAAACAAAACATTTGCAAGAACTTGTTGAGATTTTGTTCAGAAACGAACAGGTGAGAACATAATCAATTTATGTTTACGTTAAATTTTTCTTTTTTTTTTTTTTTTTTGTTCGGTTTTTGGTTTTGCCCATCATTTTTCCGACGATTTTTTTTTTTTTATTCTGTCGCGAAAATTTCGGCGTGAAAATAACAATAATAATAATAATAATAATAAACATCATCGCGGTCGTGGTAGTAGTCATCGTCATCGTCGTCGTCGTAATCCTAATAATAATCATCGAAAGAATTCGATATTTTTTTTTTTCTTCTTCATCTTCTTCTTCCTCCTCCTCTTCTTCGTCTTCATCTTCTTCGTATCTTGTACTTGGGTTTCTTTTTTGCTCAAAGATCGAGTTTTTTTTTTTTTTTTGCATGTTATTCTTTTCGAAAATTTTTTGGCAAAAAAAAAAAAAAAAGAAAAAAAAAGAAGAAAGAAATGTTTAGAAAAAAATTCAATAATAAGACGATGACTTTGGTAGCATTGAACTTGAGTTCATCCAAATTAAATTATTATTTACAAAAATAAACATTGGTAATGATTCAAGATGTTAAAGTCCTGCAACAACGTGTGTCGTTCGTTCGGTTTGTTTTTCTTAAAGGAAAACGGGGGGGAGGGGGGAGGGAAGGGAGGAAGGCGAAAGGAAACGAGTGAAAAATTGTTTGTAAAATTTATTATTATTATTATTATTATTATTATCAATTGCCATTAGAATGTACGTTTCGCGCCTTCGCATGTGTCCACACACGCACATTCCTCTTCCCCTCTCCCCCACCCCTCTCTCTCTCTCTCTCTTTCCCTTTCTCTCTTTCACTTCTTCTCCCCCTCGTCGTCGATCCGTTCGGATGCTGATTTTTACTTTCAGAGAAAGAAAAATAATTTAAAAAAAAAAAAAATGTTTTTTTTTTTTTTTTTTTTTTTTTTTTACATCGACATGACCCGGAATTCTTTTCTCCCGGAAAATTGTTTTTGTTTTTAATTATTTCCGGGGTTTCGATTTTTTTTTTTTTTTTTTTGCTTTAAATTTTTCAACTTCCGTCTCGTGAATTTGCGTAAATGCTTACAATAATAAATAATTTCATTTAAACGCGACGATTTTAATATATATTTGAAACCGGAAATGAATGGCACCGAACGAATTTTAAGGCGTTCATTTTTCCAACAAACTTTGAATAAATTAATTGGTTTTTTTTTTTCTTCTTCTTGGTTTTTCCTTCTTCGGTTCACCTCGTTTTGTTTAAGTTGAAAAAAAAAAAAAATTCACATAAATTCGAAAACAATGGGAGTTATAATAATAATAATAATAATAATATGAGGAAAGAAAAGCAAAAAAAAAAAAAAAAAATAGGAAAGTCGCGGTTAGGTCGTTGGCAGCATTGTTAAAACGTCGTTTCGAATGACTTTTCCATTCGTTCACGTAATCATCATCATCATCATCATCATGAACATCATCCCACACTAATGACACAATTTTTACGTTGATTGTAATTTAGTATTATTATTATTATTGTTATCAATATGTTGTGTTTTGCCGAATGTTGTCATCGTTCCACGCACGTCGGCCTTAACAAAGTGTTTAGTTAAGGAAGAAAAGATTATCGTGAAAATTTTGCGTGAAAAAGGAGGAACGAGCGTTGTTTTTTTTTCCAAAAGGAAGGCTGACACAAACATACAAACGAACAGACAAACAAACAGACAAACACGCTATCATCCTTGGATTTCATTGACTGACTATAAGAATATAGAGAGTCTAGGCGTCGGCTAGACTTGTTCAATGTTAAAATCGTTGTTGGTTGTGTGAATCAGTATGAATGTTGAGACGGATGAATTGTTTTAATCTTCCATTCTTTCTTGCGTTTTTCATAACCGTTTAATTTTTGATGACGTAAACGAGAAGGGGGGTAGGAAAGGAGAGGAGAGGGAATGGGAGGGGAAGAAGAAAAAAAAAAAAAAAGGGTAAAAATGAAAGTGAGAAGAAAGTCGAGTGCGTTCGAGTGCGCGAATTATTTTCTTGTCGTAGTCCGAAGACAACTTTGATCGGGGGGAAAAAGTTCGTTGACCTTTGAACCAAGCTTTTTTCTTTCCGTTTGTTACGCACATTCTTGTTTTCATTGCAAATTATGTGTCTATGGTTTCCCCTTTCCCCCCGGACTATATGAGTACTGGATTTTCGATATACGTCGACCCCTGTCCTAATCGTTATTGAAGTTTAACAAAAAAAAAAGAATTAGAAGAAACGTGAAGAAAGAGAGAGAGAGAGAGAGAAAGAGAGAGAGAGAGAGAAACATTAGTTACCTAAACTTCAAATAATGCGTGTTAATTCAATCGATAATTTTCGCTTTACAACATTCAATTTTTGTTAATTATTGAAAACGGCGTAGCCATCTTTGAAAAAAAAAAAAAATTTTTTTTTTACTTTTATTCTTTCCAATCGTAATCGAATCGATTCAGCGATTATTTCGATTAGTTTTATTTTATATCGATGACAGTTATGAAAATAAATGATTTTAATTTTTTTTTTTTTTTTTGTAATTTTTGCAAATTTGTTGTTTGGTTTTGTTGTTGTTGTTGTTGTTGTTGCATTTACCACTTCATATTCTAAAACCGGTTTTGTCGAATCCATTTTGCAACATTTTATTTTATTTTATTTTTATTAATATCAATTTAAAAAAAAAAAAAATTTATTTTTTCTTTCCGCTGAAAACAAAACTCCGGGTGGTAGAGCAAGAAAGAGATAGAGAGAGAGAGAGAAAGAGAGAAAGCAAGTTCACGAGATGCTGTCAAAATTTATGTACCAATTATATATATTAACCTCCCACTAATAATATTTTTTTTTCTTTTACACACTGTTCAAATTCCTTTCGATTTTTCTTTTGCTTTAATTTTTTTTCCTACCTGTTCGTTTCCGGTAGTACCGTTAGGTTCGTTTGTTTGCGATGAGAAAAAAAAATTTAATTTTATAATCATTTCGAATAAAAAAAAATGGCGGTACGTTAACAAAAAAACCGCGGAATGAGTAATACGAGTATATTGCACGATTAAAAAGTTAATTAACAATTGTTAACCAAAAAAAAAAAAAAAAACGCATTTATGTATTAATAATTATTTAATTTGATTATTAACTTTATTAAGGTTTTAATTGTTTAATAAATCGGCCTTCAGTTTAGGTTTTTTTGTTTTGGAATGTTGGTATTTTATACGCGTTGAGTACTCGCTTAAACGGGAGAAACGTTTGATTTTTTTTTTAGTAGCAAATTTTTTTTTTTTTTTGCCACGAATCATTAGAGAGCATTAAAGAAAAGAAAAAAAAAATAAATAAATAAATAAATTAACGTTTTTTAATATCTTGATTAACGAGAATTTCAGCTCTTTAATGAGAGAGAGAGAGAGAGAGAGAGAGAGAGAGAGAGAGAGAGAGAGAGAGAGAGAGAGAGAGAGAGAGAAAAACTATCGGAAGAGATAAAATAAATATTTAACTCATGATTGCGCGCCTACCCGTGTCAGCCTTATTTGAACTAAATGTCAGCTTTATTTCTTAACCGGTCATTAAGCTCTCGTGATGATGATGATGATGATGATGATGATATTCATTCCAAGGACTAAACCTATCTGGTCAACGTACGCAATATCGTAATAATAATAATGTAAAAAAAAAAAAACAATAATAATAAAATAAGTGCGTGCGTGCGTGAACTCGGAACAAACGAGAATAATTGTTGAAGAATGTGTGCAGGGAAATTTTTTTTTTTTTTTTAAATTTTTGCGCGCGCGCGCGAGCGAGCGCCACGACGTCGCGATTAAATTTTTCTACCTGGACACAAATGCCACGTCGTTTGTTTTGTTTTGTTTTTTTTTTCGAGTTCGATTTGCGAGAGAAAGAGAGAGAGAGAAAGGGAAAGAGAGAGAGAGAGAGGTGATGATGATGATGAAAATAAAATGAATATTTGTATTACGAATAAGTAGTAAGTGTTATCGTTTAAACGAATTAAATAATAGTATGTATGTATGTAAACTATAATTTCTTAATCCGATTGTCGTATCGTTTGTCGTATCGTTTGTTCTTCCTCTTCATCAGTCTGTCTGTCTGTCTGTCTGTCTCCTCGATTTGATTAAAAAAAAAAAAAAAAAACGTTAAGTTTTTGACGGCGTTTTACATTAAATGCAAATTTTTTTGTTTTTTATTGCTCGATAACGAGATGGGGGGGGAGGGAGGGAGAGAAAAAAAAATGGGAACGAAATGGTAGCATATGAAAACGATAATGATGATGATGATGATGATGGCGGCGACGGCGGCGGCGGCGGTGGGGTGGTGGTTGTGGTTGTTGTGGTGGTTATTATTGTGGTAATAAATAATATTTGGTCGTATTAAAACTCGTCTGAATTATATTTTGTTTCTGGTTGTTTGCTTCGAGTTCTCTCTCTCATAATCTATTGTTTACGCGGGAAAATGACCTCGGTTAACATTGTTTCGCATAAGGTTTACACTTTTTTTTTTTTTTTTTTTTTTTTTTTTAGGATCGTCTGGTAAAATTACGAAACATTTTAACCTGACCATTAAAGATAGAAAATAATAATTTTTTTATTGTTTGTATGTTTGTTTGCTCGTTGGTTGGTTTGTTTGTATGTTTGCTCGTTGGTTGGTTTGTTTGTACGTTTTTTTTTTTTTTTTTCTCTTTTCTAGAATAAAATAAAGGGTAATGTTGAAGTTGAAAAATTTTTTGCACATGGAATTTGCAGATGTTTGTTGTTGTTTTGAGGGCGTCGTTGACGCAAACGACGAATTAAAAAAAAATTTTTTTTTTTTTTTTTTTTTTTTTTTACGAGTCGCAAGTCTATAGTTTTAAAATTACTTTTTTTTTTTTTTTTTTTTTTTTTTAATAAATAATAAAAGTGGGGGGGAGAGAGAGGGGGAGGGGGAAAGGTTGTAAAAAAAAAAAAAAAAAATATGTTTTCGAACCGTGTAAATAAAACACGTCGGCCCTCGAGTAATTTTTTTTCTCTTCAATTTAAATTAATCCCCCGCTCGTAAAAATACTCCGGAAAAAAAAAAAAAACGACCAAAAAAAAAAAAAAAAAAAGTGAATGAAAATGTTTATTGCCAGGTTTCATCTTTCGGTCTCCTCAAGAAAATGTCTCCTCTTTTCAAAACGTGAATGAATTTTTTTTATTTATTATTATTATTATTATTATTATTAATATTTTCGAGGAGGGCGATGAGTTTTTCACATAATATGAATAAGTTTGTTTGTTTGTTTGTTTGAATTGTTTTGGTTGTTGCTAGCGCGGGGGGGAGGGAGGATATTATTATCATCGATATTTTCAAATAGTAAAATGCGTTCGTTTTTTTCTCTCGAATGAATGAATGAATGAATGAATGAATGAATGTGGATTTAATTTATTTATTTATTGATATTTTAAAAAAATTCGGGCAAACGTAAAAAAAAATTAAAAAAGAGTATAGAAGAAAACCTGAGTTTAATACTTTATAAGGTACCATTCAAGGTCGTCATTGACATAAAAAAAAAAAAAAAAAAAATTATTTTTCATTCTTGTGTGTCGTCGAAAAAAAACACGGGTAAAAAAAATTAATAAAAAAAAAAATTTTTTTTTTTTTTTTTAGAAAAACGTGTGTCACATTGGTTATTTAAAATAATAATAATAATAATAATAAACACGCAAGAATCACTTTTGTTGTTTGTTTGCTTGCTTGTTTGTTTGTTTGTTTGGTTTTCGCTTTTGTAAACTTCCTGGATTATTAGTATTATTATTAATTGTATTTTTTCATATTTTTGCGATTGTTCCATATTTTTTTCATTTCTTCTCATTCTTAATTTCTTGTTTTTACTGGCATGGATTTTGATTAAGAGAGAGAGAGAGAGAGAGAGAGAGAGGGGGGGGGAGAGAGAGGGAGAGAGAGGGAGTAAACGACAACAACGATACTAATAATATTGATAATTGAAACGTTTCGAACCTTGGATTTTTTTTTAAAAATGCACAATACAATATATTTTTTCCAAATAAAGGAAAAGGTTAATAGATGATGATGATGATGATGATGATTAAATGATGATCAATGAATTCATCTCATGTGGGATGATGATGATGATGATGATGATTGCATTGTTGCATCCTTTGTGAGAGGATGAAAGAAGGAGCGTGGATGGAGCTTGAATCGAATCTTGCGAAAAAACACACACACATTAAGATTTGGGTCAACGTTAATAACGATAAACAATAAAAAAAAAATTATCACGTGTTAAATAATAATAATAATAATAATAATAAATTATTATTCATAATTAAGGAAGCTTAATCATGTTAAATATAAAGCCTAAAGCAAGAGCACAAATATCGATCAAAAGAGAGAGAGAGAGAGAGAAATTTTTTTAGAAAGTTTTTTTTTATACAAACAAACAGACAGAAGACAAAGATCACAAACGTCAAGTTTGTTGTTGTTGTTGTTGTTTTTACGCAGTTTCTAATAATAATAATAATAATAATAATCGTATTGATGATGATGGTAATTAAGATCTTTACGATTACGATCATTTTACTTAACGAAAAGAATCGAATTATTTATTATTATTAACATCATTCTCGTATAGGATTTTTTTTTTTTTTTCAAATGAAACGAAATGATATTTGAAAAATTTTAAATTTTTGCGAAGGGAGGGGAGGGAGGGGGAAGAAAAAAAATTAAATTTCACGTCAACGTTCGTATCGTACGTATGTGCGTGAGTGCGTGCGTAAAAATTTTCTTTTGTTATAAATTACGCGCGTAAAATTTACATACCCGTCAATATGTATAGGATATCATCATGGATTTCTAAGAATCGGACGCACACACGCGTTAGGAAAAAAAATTTTTTTTTTTTTTACGCGAATCGATTTATCGATGTATCTCGATCGATCGATCGATCGAAGTTTTTTTGAATGCTTAGAAATGTTGAGTAGTAACAACAAGAACAATGATGGATGGGAAGGTAAAAATAATAATAATGATTAAAAATTTGGTTCTGAATTTTTTTTTTTTTGACTTGCCGTTGCCAAAGGTAATTCAATTCAAAGAATGAATAAATAATTCAATTACATACATATATATATATTATAACTTGTATTAATATGTAAATTCGATTCGTCATGTTTTTCTTTTTTTCTTTTTACTACGAAAAGGAATTTAAATGGAAATCTTTAAACAATTTATTACCAAAGACTAACTAGTAACAGGGTAATAAAAAAAAAAAAAAATTTATATACAATTTATATAATGAATGAGTTTGTTATTATTATTATTTTTTTGTTTTTCTCTCTCTCTCTCTCTCTCTCTCTTATCGAGAATGTTTCAATATTGAAATCGTACGATATTGTGTACCGGTATTATTATTATTATTAATAATATCGATCCAATTAATTGTTTTTTTTTTTTTTTTTATATATAAACCAAAGAATAAACCGCATAAGGTTCCTACTTGTTACTACTCGTTTAGGTAGTTTGAGTAGGTAAAATAATAATAATAATAATAATAACTTTCACACCTTTCGGGCGAATTACGACTAAGTTGAAGAAAAAAAAATATTTGTCCGATTTGAATGATTTTTTATTTTCTTTTTTTTTTTTTCTCTCTTTCTTCGGTACGGCACTGATTTGACGGATGTTTGACGATCGGAAAGAGAACAACAACAAACGCGAAATGAGTTATTTATGTAAAAAAATAAAATAATAATGATAATGATAATAATAATAATTTTTTTTTTTTTTTGGTGAAATCCGTGTGGTCAACATGCGGAGTTTTATTTTGTTTTGTTTTTGTCTCTCACTCCCCAAGGGGTATATATATATATATATATATATATATATATATATATATATATATATATATATATATATATATATATATAGGTAATATTAATATTACGGTCGTTGGTATCTCTAATATCAGGCAGGACTTGATTAAAAAAAAAAAAAAAAATCTTGTTTGAAATTTTATTTTTACTTTTTTGCCAAAAAAAAAAAAAAAAAAAAAAAAAAAATTCATTTGGTTTGTTTGTTTAGGTTGGATTCATAATTGAGAGCGAACGAGATACCTTGGGAAAAATAATTAATAATAATAATAATAATAATAATTTTTTAAAAATTTCAGGTATACGACGGTTTGAACATAGCGACGAATAAAGTGACGGAAAAAGAACAACAGGGTGTCAAACATCATTTGCTCGGGTATTTGGATCCGAAAAAAAATTTATTGGTTCGTGAATTTCGAAACGCCGCATTAAAAACTGTATCCTTTTAAATTTTAAATGGACGACGACAAACGACAAACGACGACAAACGACGAGGACGAGGACGAGTTTAAAAAACAAACGAGAAAAAACTAAAACAAACTAAAAAAAATGGGAATAGTTTATTTTGAATGTAAATTAGTTTTTGACATAGTTCGAGTCGAGAGATACGTAAGAGAGAGAGAGAGAGAGAGAGAGACTCAAGGACATTTATACTAAAGGTTAAGGTTCAACCTGAGTTTTAAGATATTAGGGTTTGAAGTTTGTAGTCCTTTTTTTTTTTTAGTTTTTTGTTTTTTTTTTTTAAAATTTTAAATTAGACGATGATAAAAAGAGAGAGAGAGAGAAAGAGAAAGAGGGAGATAGAGATAGAGAGAGGGAATGATTGAGTGAGAATGAGAATGATTGAATGAGAATTAGAATGAATAAGAAAAACAAAAAGAAAAATTTTGATTTAATTCATAATAGTTAATTGCAATTAATAATAATAATAATAATATTATCAGATTTTAATTGATTGGATGAATTTAATAATAATAATAATAATAATAATAATAATAATAATAAGCCAACGGCCATAGCGTGCTGGTCACACCGGTTCCCGTACGATCACCGAAGTTAAGCAGCATCGGGCGTGGTGCAAACTTGGATGGGTGACCGTCTGAGAACGCCACGTGCTGTTGGCTTAAAAGAGCAAAAAAAAAAAAAAATGAGAACAAGACAAAGTAAGAACCAAAAAACAAATCTTGTTCTACTGTCGACCTGAGGCAGCTCGACGAGAACGTGAATTTCACTGCTTCTGACCCTGGCCACTCCAAAGATGTTAGTCACCGGAGCCCAGTTCAGGAGACAAATCGTTCCCATCGAAAAAGACGGACTCAGGAAGACCTTCAAGAATTGATGTGGTGCTATCTTATAATAAGTGGCACCACCGAAATTCGAGTATTTGTCCCTAAGGAATCGGGTAGAAACCTCGGATAAATACTTAAAAAAAAACCCCGACAAGTAGCCTTGTCGTGTTTAATGGTGGATAATAATAATAATAATAATAATAATAATAATGATTGAGATGACGATGTCGATGATAATGATAATGATAGTGGAATTTTTTTTTTTTTTCTTCTCTATGAATTTTCACGTAGTTGACGAAAATAATTCGTAAAGCGAAAAAAAAAGGAAAAAAAACTCGACTTATCTACGCATAATAATAATAATAATAATAGTGAATAAACAAACAAACGAACAAACAAACGAACGAACGAGCAAACAAACAAACAAACAAATCACAATTTAAGATTTTTTTTGATGATGATAAGTGAGGAGAAAAAAAAAATATGAGAGAGAGAGAGAAAATCACCATCGGGATAAATCATTCATCCGGGGAAGTAGGGGGAAGGGAGGAGGGGAGGGGAGGTGGAGGGGAAATATTTTTTTTACGAACGAAAAACGCGAATGTTTTTTTTTTTTTTTTTTTTTTTTTTTGAAAACCCAAGGCTTCTGGGTATTTTTGTAACAGTTTTCGTAATAATGATAATAACAACAAGAAGAACAACAATATAAAAAAAAAAAAAAGCAAATGCGTCAAACTTTTAAATGTTTTTTTTTTGTGTGCAGGTTTATTTATCGTTATGTACTTCTCCTTTATTACATTTTATGGAAATCGTTAAAAGCAGACGAAATTACAAAAAAAAAATCATCAATGACATTTTAGCAAACGGCCATTTTATCACATTGTTGACTTTTATCATTAACCGCGTTCGTTGTCGTTGAACAAGTTTTTCTTTTTTTTTTTTTTTTTTTTTTTTTTTTTAATGGTAGCCTTTGTTGTTATTATCATTATCATATTGTTATTACTCGAAGGCTCTTCATTTCAGGTCGATTTTTTTTTATTAATTTAATTTTCCAACCGCAAGTTGGAAAGACTTTCAATTCGTTATTTAATTTCGGTCATGTTCGGTCATGTTCGGTAATGTTCGTTGGATGGAAGGAGGGGGTTGTGGATAGGACGCGTAGGAGGAAGAAAAGACACAAAAATGCAATTTTTTTAAAGGGAAAATAGTTAGTTGAGGAACCCAATAATAATAATGATAATGTTTGAATTAATTCTGATATCAGTTCCAACAAGTTAGTCAAAGATAAGAAGAAAAAGAAAAAAGAAAATCTAAAAGGAATTAATCATGGGGGGCTCAATTTGTGTAGAAAAAGGATGGTTTTATTACTTTTTTTTTTTTTTTTTTTTTTTCTCGAAGGTCAAATCACGAACCCAAATCGCCATCATTATCATCATCATCATCATCATCATCATTGCCATCGTTGTGTTTGGTTTCTTTGAATCGTCTTAGGTCTCGAGATTTGGTGATTCTCTCTCTCTCTCTCACGTGATACTCGAGGCCGAAAACCTATAAAAAAAAAAAAAAAAAAAAAAAAAAACACGTAAAAGGCATAACAACACGTAAAAAATGTTATTTTTACCAAACCGCATTAATGGTTAACTCTCGCTTCGGGGAAAATTTAGTTAGTAATGATAATAATCATGATCGTGAAAGAATAAAAAGAAGAAGAAGAAGTAGAAGTCGTCATCGTCGTCATCGTCGCACAATTGTAAAATCTAAAAAAGAAAATTAAAATCCTTAACTTTTAAATATTATATATATATATGTATAGATAAAAGACATTACGGAACGTGGAAAGTTACCCATCATTGTGGGGGGTACGAATTACTACATAGAATCCGTTCTTTACAACGTTCTCATAGATCCAACGGTCTCATCGGACGACGAAGAAGAAGAAGGAGGAGGAGAAGGACAAATTGAAAATGACGTCGTAAATTCAAAAGTTGACAAAGCGACGGAAGCGAAAAAGATGAAATTATCGAACGAATGGAAGGAAAAGGAATTTCAGGAAAGGGTTGAAAAGTTGGACAACGTGACGTTACACGAAAAGCTTAAGGAAATAGATCCCGATATGGCGGACGTATTACATCCGAACAACAGGAGGAAAATTATTAGGTGAGTGACGTCAAAATTTTCTTTCTTGCTTGCTTTCTTATTGAAGAAAACAGATCGTGTCCGTTCAGGTTTTGTGTGGGTGTGCGAATCATCGAAAGCTAACAATTTGCCTATTGTTGTCTGTGGTTTATGTGGCCAAATTACATCGGGGGGAGAGAGGGGGGGATTGATAAAAAAAAAATAGCCAAAGAGATTCAAAAAAAAAAAACTTGTTCGAATGAATGAGAATGAGTCTGCGGTTGAAAATGGAGAAAACGTTGCACCAACAAACAAACAAACAAACAAACAAACAAACCTTAGAGGTTTGTTTCCGATCGATCATGTGACGATACCATAGGATTGTTTTGTTTTTATTCTTCTTACGAAGGATGGATGGATGGATGGAAATGACATTGAACTCTGTTTAATTCTATCGTGATCGGTAAACTACGAGTGAGTGAGTGACTGAGTGAGTGACTGTTTTGTCACAGTCATGACCCAAAAGAGATGGAAGAAAAGGTCGTGACCGATCTTTTATTAAGAAAGAAAAAAATATATAAATTGTCGTGTCGATTATTATTTCTCGTTTTCTATTTTCTCCGGAGGGAAAGAGGGGAAAGTGAGAGAGGGGAGGGAAGAAGAAATAATTGATGACATTTTTTTTCCCCCTCCGT
Source organism: Pediculus humanus corporis (assembly GCF_000006295.1). Lineage (NCBI taxonomy): Eukaryota > Metazoa > Arthropoda > Insecta > Psocodea > Pediculidae > Pediculus > Pediculus humanus. The sequence goes on along the minus strand of NW_002987868.1, from coordinate 212,138 downwards.
CTCTCTCACGGAGGCGTAAGTGAGCGTTCGTTTGTTGTTGTGATGAGTACGCGGGGGGAGTGGGGGAATGGGGAGGGGGAGGGAAATACTTGGTCGTTTGTTTTAAATCCTTGTTTCGTACCTTCCTTCCTTTGAACTCAATCCGATGATATTTTTCTTATTCGGATGAGATTTAATTTTTTTTTTTCTGGAACCTGGAACCTTTTTCTTCTTTCTTTCTTCCTTCCTTCCGCTTTCCCCCTTCATAACTTTTCCTGCCCCCAGGATAGAACTCGCGTTAGGTAATAATAATTACACGGATTCGTCGATTCGATTTTGGTATGTGATTGTGGGCGTAACCGTTGAATGAGGTAGTGAGTGACTCAATTCTTTCGTTGTTGAGGTATATTTTTGCTTCTTTGAAAATTCAAAAAAAAAAAAACCAGGTACTGGGAGGTATAATATATATATCGATTATTTTGCGGTCGAGGTTTTTAAAATAATAATAATAATAATAATGATAATAAAAATTTAAAAATAAAAAAAAATTCCGAGAATATTTCGAACCTAATTTGTTTTTATTATTATTATTATTATTATTATTTGACTTTAAGCGAAAAACGTAAATTTATTTTAGCGAGTATTTTACCCGTTGGCCGTTCCATAATAAAAAAAAAAAAGTTATTTCGTACCTTAAAAAAAAAAAAAAAATTACGTTTTAGGTTTTTTTGTTTTTGTTTTTTTACGACAAAGTTTAAGTAGAAAAAAAAAAAAAGGGATTTAAACATAATGTTGTGAATGATTATTATTATTATTATTTTCGGTTGTGTTTTACGCGGGTTCCAGATGTTAGTTACGATGTTGAAAATAAATAAAAAAAAAAAAAAAAAAAAAACATATTGTTAATGGACGACTAGGACGATGACGTGGCCGCGAGGTATCAATAGGGTACTACTACCTGATTATTCCTTTTGATTTAATAAAACGCGAAATACTCATTTGTTTTCCAAATGATTCATTTTGTATTTATATCGAATTTAATAAATTTAAATATGGTCGATGACGTATGTAACGCACGCGCACGCACAAACGTATACTCGCGACGAGTGAGAGAGAGAGATGGGGGGACAGGAAGGGAGAGAGAGAGAGAGAGAGAACGAACTCGAAATTTTAAAATTAATTTTTTTTTTTTTTTTTTCGTTTCATTCGCCGATTTCCCGATGATATATAAATTATCTTTTCGCAGAGGAAAACCTGAACCTGAAAAAAAGAATAAAAAAATGTTCAGGTTCGAGTTTAACTTATTAAAAAATAAATAAATAAAAAAAAATTATTAATAATGATGATGATGATTATAATTCAGCGTAAATTCTCGAAAGATTGCGTATTAGTGTGTGTGTGTGTGATCGTTTCTCTCTCTCTCTCTCTCTCTCTCACTCTCTCTCTCCTTTTTTTTCAATCATTATTATTATTATTATTTTGTATTTAGATCAAGACAAGGTACGACGATTGAAAAATTTTTTTTTTTTTTTCGTGAGTTTATTGACTGGAAGCTAAAGTATTTTTGGGTGTGGTCACTTATTATTTAAATACGTTAATAAATAAATAAATAAATAAATGCGAAGTTATTAATTGTTTTTATTTCGTAAAGAGAGAGAGAGAGAGAAAAAAAAAATTTATTTTTCATTTGATGCTGTCGTTTAGATTTTGCTGCGGTTAAAAATTTGCCCCTCCGTCATCAAAAACCAAGTAATAATAATAATAATAATGATAAACAAAAGATTAAGGTTTAAATTATTAAGGTTCAAGGTTTTTTTTTTTCTTTTACGACTCCCCGGTTGTTGTTGTTGTTGTTTTATATGTGTTTGTTCGAACGGAACCCCGATTGACCCCTCGAAAATGTTTGTGTGTGCGTGTGCGTGTGCGTACGCGTCTATGGATATGTATATTTTTTTCCCCTTATCTATCGTCGTGAGAAATGTTTTTTTTTTTTTTTTTTTTTGGCTGATAAGGCAAAGACTCGTCTAAACCGGAAGTCGATGTCAAATATTTTTTTTTTTTAGGTGGGTTCGTATCAAAAGTTACCTTTGATTTAAATAAAAAAAAAAAAAAGGTAAATAATCACTTGTGCGTGTGTGTGCGTGTGCGTGTGTACGTGCGTATTATCTACGCATAATTCCATAACGGATGATAATGATAATAATTGTAATAATAATTTTGGAATTGGATTTTCACGTGATTTTTTTGATGTTTTTTTGTTTCTGCTTCCACTTTTTTTTCCCCATTCGTACCAAACGTTTCTTCTCCCCTCCCCCTCCCCCGCCTTTTTCGGATTTCAAAAGTGGAAGAAGTTACCTTTTTTACCGGAAAGGGGAAAAAAAAGTTTTTTTCTTTTTCCTCTTCCTTCTCGACTAGCTTTAAAACGATTTGCGGATTTTCGTAGAAAGTTTTCGAAATCGATTTTAATGTTTTTTTTTTTCCTTTTTTTCCTTTTTCTTTATTCCTTTTCCTTTTTTTCCTTTTTCTTTTCCTTCTTCTTCTACTTTTTTGAACTTTGCATCATCACGTTGAATTTATTTAAACTATTTTATGTTTAATTTAGTTTAGTTTAGTTTATTGTTTTTTTTTGTTTGTTGTAAAAGTTTGATTTTGATTGTTTTCTTTCGTCTGTTTTTTTGTTTTTTTTTTCCTTCTGTTGAAAAACTTTCAGCCCCCCCCCCCCCCGTCCTTCCCGTCCTCGCTCATTTTTTCGTGAAAATTTCGTGGGAAAGAAGAAGAAGAAGAGAGGGGGAAGGGGGAAAGGGGGGGGGAAACGAACGCGTTTATTTTATTTATTTATTTATTTATTCGAGTTCGCTGAGTTTTCAGCGAATGTTTTTTTTTTTTCGTTGTAGGATTTATTATTATCATTATCATTATTATTATTATTCGTTAAAATTTTGTATTAGCAGACGATTGTTATTAACTCCGGATTAAAAAAAAAAAATCGAATTCGAACTTTTTTTCTTTCATTGGAGAATTTCACACATTCGAAACTTGTTGAATGTTGTTGTTGTTGTTGCTGATTTCTTTTTTTTGATAATGACGAGTGTTAGATTGATGACAGAAAAAAGGTAGGGAGAGGGGTTGGGGGGTGAGGGGTGAGAGAAAAAGAAAAACCTTCTCGTGCAAGCACGAAAAGGTTAAAAAACCGGTGAAAAATTTGATTCATTTTTAAAGTTGAGTCAATTTTCAATTTTGTGGAAAATTCGTCAGGTTTAATTATAATCGTGTATGACGAATCAAAAATTTTTTTTTTTTTTTTTTGGTTTTAACCTTTCACCTTAGTTTTGAAAAGAAAAATTTTGCGACATTTTTTTTTTATTGGAAAATTTAATTAATCGCTCGTACGTATGCGATAAAAATCATCATTATTAATTATTTAAAAAAAAAAAAAAAAAAGGTGAATGAATGAAAAGTGTTGAGGGACCAAGGTTAGTTAATCCGACGTTTGAAAGATGTGTCTGCGTGCGTGCGTGTGCGTGTGCGTGCGATTTGTGGAAAACTTTGGAATGCGGCTGGAAAACGATAAAACCAACCATTCCGGTAATCGTTAGTCGTCGTAGAATCGTTTTTATGCGAGGATTTTGATAAGGTGCCTTCATGAGATTTTTTTATGGAGAATGCAAGTCCAGCGAAAAACAACAACGAACGGGAGTCGGTTGTTTTTTAATCTAAGAAAAATTAATTACGCGAAAGATCAACGTAAGCTCGACGATTATCTTAAAGGGGATTAGGATTAAGAGAAAAAAAAACCTGGAACGGGTGGAGCGTTTATTATTATATTATCATTACCAACATGAAGGAGTAGTTGGTAGTCGTATCGAGAAAGACATTTTATTAATATTAATTGATAAAATCGGAAAAGATAAAGGGGGGCGTGAGGTCATAGGTCACACATCCGCTCCGTGTATTTATTTATTTATTTATTTTTATTTATTAATTAAATTTAATATTAAAAAAAAAATGGAACTCGTTGAGGATGAAGGGAGGGAGCGTGCGAGCGTGCCGACAATCGGTCAATCAATCAATCAGTCAGTCAGTCAATCAATCGGGGATTATTTTTCTCATTTAAGGGATTCGAATTTGAAAAAATTTGAAGGTTTAAAAAAAAAACTATATGACGTAAATGGAAACGGAAAAAAAAATAAAAAATTTGTTCGACAATTAATTAATTTCATGGATTTTAATTACGAGATAAAATGCCCTTCAATTAGGCATTTTGTCACCAAACAAGTTTTTCACATTTATTTTTAAAAAAAACACGCGCACGTACACTCTTCTAATGTTGCGTTTGTTAAACAACCGTCCGATTGATTCAAACAAACAAACAAACAAACAAACAAATTTTTTTACGTATAATATCTCGGCGGTCAATTCAATCAATCGGTAAAAATTTTTATTATAAATATACGACGAGCATAGATGAACCTATGTATGTATGTATGTATGCGTATAAAGAGAGAGAGAGAGAGAGAGAGAGAGAGAGAGTGTGTGTGTGAGTGGGAGAGAGAGAGAGAGAAAAATTGTATTAATACGTTGGTTTTTTTTTTTCATAAGAATGATTATCGGTTGTTGTTGTTGTTTTTTTTTTTTTTTTTTTATTAGTATTTTATCGCGTATCGTAAATTATAGACTTGGTTTTGCGTTGACAAACCTTTATTACGAATCAGATTTATGTTGATAGATTAATTATTGTGTTTGTTACGTTTGTTACGTTTGTTTGTTTGTTTATACAATTTCTGGCTTCTTTTTTAAACGTTGTAAAAATGTAACAACGCCGCGCATAAGGCGGAAGATGTAAATACTTATACCAGATCTTCAATTAATTCTTTTATTATTATTATTATTATTATTATTATTATTATTATTATTATTCGATTCCTTTAAAAATGGGGGGTGGGGGTGGGGGTCGGGATGATTTCAATTTATTTGAAAATTTCATCTTTTCAAAAGGAAAAAAAAAAAAAATTTTTTTTTTCTCTTTTGAAGTTGTCGAGAGTCCTCTTCAAATTCTTTTCTTCACGGATTCTAAAGCAAGAATGGGTCCTCTAGAGAAAGAGAGAGAGAGAGAGAAACTCTTGAAAGATGACCGGAATCATTTCCGTTTTCACTTCCCACAACATCCTGACAAATTTAATTTTGAAATTATTGTATATTTTCCCGCGCTTTTCTTGCTTTAAGGTCGAATTGATTATTGATGACGATGACCGATGTCACGTGGGTTTTTTTTTTTTGACGATAGCCTGATATCTTAAAGTGCGCCATTTTTCTATGACCTCCCTCCCCTCATACGGGGCCGCAGTCGCAAAAAGCCTTTGATGAATGAAAAGCCTTTCCGACATTCGATCTCATCCCACTTTTTCCATTTTAGTGTTTTCCATAATTGAATTCTTATTTAATTCCTTTGCATCCGTTTAATTTCGTATTGTTCTAGAAAAAAATTTTTTTTTTCTTTTTTTATTCTTCTTTATTAGGTTCTTATGATCAAAATGATCGTAAATTTCTCTCTCTCTCTCTCCCTCTCTCTTTTTTATTAACCGTTGATAATGAAAGGTAAAAAGATGGTGATGATGGCGATGATGATGATTAAGCAAAAATCCTTTGATTCCGTCACCCAAAGTTTAGTTTTTCCTGCAGTTCTCCGTTCGCGTATTTCCTTTCCCTTCCCCCCCCACCACCACCACCACCCCTCCCGCCATTTTGTTCGATGAGTCAACGTGTGTGTGTGTGAGAAAGGGTTATATTTAGACATTTTCCATCGTATCGAATTTCTTTCGGATTTTCATTTTCGGTGACTCCGGCGAAGTTCTCAATACAGAATTTTTGTCCTTTTCTATTCCGTTAACGCAGTAGGTTTTCAGATGAGAGAGAGAGAGAGAGAGAGAGAGAGAGAGAGGGGAAAAACTTTTTTGCCATTTTTTTTTTGTTTTGATGCACTTTAGTGTTTGTGAGACGCCTGGAGGAAGGTTTTGCATTCGTAAAACGAGAGGGAAAATTTTAAAATGAATGATTTTTCCGGTTCGTTAAATTTGTTTTCGTAAATTTTTAAAAAAAAATTTTATCTTGATCATCATCATCATCATCATCATCATGACTCTCTCGTCAAATAAAAATCAAATCGAATAAACTTTTGACTTTAATTAAAAATCGTTTAATTACTAACAAAAAAAAAAAAAAAAAGAAAACTAATATCGTGGAACTAAAGGAAACTAATTAAGAAAAAAGAAAATAAGAAAATTTGCTCGTCTTTTAATAATAATAATAATAATAATAATAATAATAATAATAATAAGGTTTTCTCGCGAATGCGTTCGTTATAATTTTTTTAATATATATATATAATTTACGGCCCTTACAGATCATTAGATAGATTATCAATCAATAAATAGTAAGAATGAAATTGCAACAAATAAATAAATAAAATGAATATTAAATTAAAAAAAGAAAATTATTTATGATTGCATTCGCCTTGAACGCATTGAAAATGTGCATTTGGAGTGTGCACACAATGATAAAAAGTTTTTTTTTTTTTTTAATTTAATAATAATAATTTGATTTCCCGTCTGGTTTCGATATCATCGATCGATATATCGAACGGAACAAAGGGTAATCAACTCGAATAAGAAAAAGGTCACATTGAAAATGGCAAAACTCTTATTATTATTATTATTATTATTATTAATAAAAATTATCATTATTGTCGCGAATCTTAATGGAAGTGTACGTCACAAGTCGATATGTATGTACGATTCGTTTAGGGTTTGTTTTTGCGTAAGAAAAGAATGGAATTGAAACCATCCACGTGGCGATTTCACGTGGAATACGGAGGTGTATTCCACGTGGATGAATGAAATTGAACGATTTTCCCTTATTTTCACGGGGAGGGGGGGGTTCCCCCAGATACTTTTTCCCGACTGTTGTTCAGTACTCTCGACTCTTTGATTCTTCTGCAATCGATGGAAAAATTTTAAATTTTGGTTATTTGATGACGATTTTTTTTCGTCTTTATCTGGCGGTGTTCTGTGTATGGGTGCGTGCGTGCGTGCGTGCGTGTGTGCGTAATTGTTCTAGAATGTTCTCATTCGAGTATTGAAAAAGGATAACGGTTGCTTATTTGTTGTTTTGTCCTTTTCAATTTTTTTGTTTCTGGGGTAGCATCACGAATATTATTGTTAGTGCGAGTATATTAAAAATATATTTTTACGTTCATGTGCGAAAATCAATAATAATAATAATAATGATGATGATGATAATGATGATGATAATAATAATAATAACAATAATAACAAGACAATGACAAAAAAGAAAACATGTGAAAAAATGTCAACAACAATGTTCATCATCGTCAACAACAACAACGAAAAAAAAAAAAATTCTTTTATCAAATTATTATTATTATTATTATTATATTTAATAAATATTTAATTCAGGCACGACACGATTGAATAATGGCCATTATTGATTTTTTATAAACAAACAAACAAACAAACAAATTGTTTTGTTTTGTTTTTTAATATTATAAATCGAAAACCTGAAACGCCAAATGTGGAAAAGGTTTTTTTTTTTTTTCATACATTGAATGCCAATGTCATTATTCTCCAGAATGAAAAAAAAAAAAAACCTTGATACCTAGTTAATATTGTCTTCTCATCGTATAATCGGTTATTTGACCTTTGGTAAATATTTCAGGTACTACTATTTGTGAAGTAAACGTTCGACAAGTTTTTTATTATTATTATTATTATTATTATTATTTTAAAAGGAGAAAGTGATTGACGAAAAGTCACGGGTTTTTGAATGTATTCAAGGTTTCGTCTGCGGTTTGTGTGTGTACGTGTGTGCGTGTGCGTGTGTGCGTGTGTGAATCTGAAAGGAAAATAATTGTAGAATGTGTGAGAGACATTGTTTGGTCTCTTCACTTCTCTTCGATTAAAACTCTCCCCCCCCCCCCAAAAAAAAAAAAAATAGGGATTTGATAATTTCGAAGATATTCCTTTGAAAATTATTATTATTATACCTTATTTTTTTGCATTCGCGTAGAAACCTGAACTTCCTGCGAACTTGCAATTGAATAACGAGAACGAGATTTCAAACAGGTACGAATATCATTTCGTCTCATTTCATCTCGGTCGATTTTGCCTTTAAAAAAAAAAATTTTTCTTTCGTATTTGAATAAAACGTTGTTGAGTGGTTCACGTCTGAGTGGTTTTACAATCTAGAGGAACCGGTTGATATCAGAAAATTTTTCGATAGGTGGTTTTTTTTTTTTATCTGTCTGATAATTCCGTTTGTTTGTTTGTTTGTTTGTTTATTTGTTTGTTTGTACTTTTTTTCTCTCGTTTGTCGAACGGGTTGTGTATTGATTTAAATTGATTTTGTTATTAACAAAAAAATTTGGAATTTTTTTTTTTTTTTCGAAAGGGAGGGAAGGGAGGGGTTACTTTAGGAGGAAAAGGTGGTTGTTGTTGTTGTTGTTGTGGTTGTCGTTGTTGTCGTTGTCGTCGGGAAAAAAGAAAAAAAAAATGGAATATTCGCGATCGTGAAAAAATGGTTGAAAAATTTATTTTTATTGTAATGCTGCTTATAAACAACGTCTCGAACGAAATCACGTTTCACGAGAGAGAGAAAGAGAGAGAGAGAGAGAGAGAGGGGGGGGGGAGGAGAGAGGAAGGAAAAATGTAAAGAGAAGAAGAGTGGAGGAGGAGGAGGAGTATGGCGGTTTATGCGAGAAAAAAATTAAAAGAATTTTTAAAATATGGCGCCTGGTGATTGGCTTTAATCCAATATTGAAATTCTCTTTAAGAAAAAAACTAATTTTGTAGTATAATAAATTATTAAGGAGTAAAATGCGGAGGAGAATAGAGAAGAAAGAGAGAGAGAGAGAGAGAGAGGATGGTAAAGAGAAATGAGGAGAGGAAGTAAGAGAAAGAGAGAGAAAGAGGAGAGAAAGACGAGAAAAGTAATCGAAATTAATTTGCGGAGGATTCAAGAAAAGGGAAAAAAGGGGGGGGAAAAAAAAATTTTTTTTCTTTTCAAAAAAGGTTGGTTGGACACACAACCTTTTTCGTCAAATTGCAAAAGGTTTCCCCTCCCCCCTTCCCCCTCTCTCCCTCTCCCCTGTCTTGTCTCGTAGGAATTTCAATTGGAGCGTTGAGTAGTAGTATTGTCGTCAGTAAATTTTTTTTTTTTTAGAGAAAAAAAAAAAAAAAAGTACCCGAGTTCAAAGCCTGACTGACCCGGTATCAATCTTATCACTTGTAATCCCTTATCAGTAACAGTAGTAATAATAATAATAATAATAATCAACGTATTAAATTCGAAAAGTGAAAAAATCAGTGCAATCAAGCAGCGCGACGGAATCTTGACAGGGACGTAATTATTCAATTTCCAATGAACTTTTTTTCACTGTAAAATTTCCTACATTTTCCCTCCTTTTTTTTTTTTTAAACGAATAGGCAAACGAACAAACAAACAAACAAACAAATAAATTAAAAAAAAAAAAAAATGAAATTATAATTATTAAAATGATAAGATAGAAAATGCAATTTTGTGATAAGGAAATCAACAGAAAACAAATTGCAATTAAAAAAAATTTATTTATTTATTTTTTTAAATGTTAAGGAAAAAAAAAAGGCGATGATAGGCCGTCATTAATGATAATATGAAAAAAAAAAAGGCTTTGACACAATTAATAAAGTCGATGATAATAATAATGATAGTGATGATGATGATGATGATGTTTACATAATTGTAAATGAAGCGCCAAAAGGTTGTTTTGATTTGCAAAAGATTTTTTTCCGTTGATTCGTTCGAATCGTTTTACTCAACATTTTTTTTTTTTTTTTTTTTTTTTAAATATTAAACTTTTATCGGATGCGTCATGAATGACGTCAGTTAATAGGGGGAGAAGGGGGAGGGGGTAGCAGACGATGGAAAATTCGAAACATTTCGGTCAAAACAAATGAAAAACACGTAACTCACTTTTCGCGGTAAAAATTGAGTTTTCATCAACTAGAAAAAACGAACGAACAAGCGGGATTTTTTTTGAATTTTATTTTTTAAACGTGGCAGAAGACGAAGTAGCGGGGAAGGAAAATTTTTGTCTTGTTTCGTGAATTATTATTTACACGGCAAATAATAATAATAATAATACGCGGATCAATAAATAAATTTTATTTCGTTTTCTTTTTTTCTTTTTCTTATTTTTCTCTTTTCTCGTTCGTTTTCTTCTGACACTTGACCCGACGAACTCATAGAATAAAAAAAATAAATAATAATAATAATAATATTAATAATTTTTTTTTCTCTCTCTCACTCATTATGTAAGAAAAAAATCGTGTAATTAAAAAAATTTTTTTTATTTTTATTTTTCACTTGCATTTAAAACGTTTTGACCCGTGTCGACAATGTCGGATCGCGGATCTTATCCTTGTTCGAATGCAAATTGTTACAATTATTATTATTATTATTATTATTATTATTATTATTATTATTATTATTATTATTACTAGTTCTAGAAAATTCTTGAAATATCAATCACTGAGGAGGAGAAAAAAAAAATGACTGAATTTGAAGTTTTTTTTTTTTTTGTCCGTCGTGGGTCGCATAAATGAATTTATTTGATTAAGGGTTTTACAATTCGTCAGAATGGAAATTTGCTTTCAATTTCAGCCCCTTCCCCTCCCTCCCCCTCCCTACTTCCTCCCATCTCTCCCTCCTCTTCGTTGCCATCATCATTATTATTATTGCTGCTATTAAACTTGTCGGACGGGAATATGAATAGAATTTGAAGTGAATTTTTATAGAGTAATTTGTTTTTTTTTTTTTTTGAAAAAATTTATTTTCCCGCCTTTTTCCTCCCCCTACCCCCTCCCTTGAATCCCCTTTTTTTACATTTTCATTTTCGTTTTTATGGTCTGAACAATAGTTAGGGCTTGGTAAACTTGTTAAGGGTTGTTGCAGACTCGTACGCACTTACACGCATGATTACTTATTCCGTGAGTAATTTTTTTTATTTCCTTCTCTCGCCCCCTCTCCCCCGCGTTTGGAAAATCGTGAAACGTTAAATCTGTTGGAACTTATCGTCGTTGTATTATTAATAAAAATGATTGATTTTCCAGTAATTTGACTCCCTCAAAAAAAAAAAAAAAAACTCCTTATTTTCTTCATTTTCTTCAATTTCAATTTTTTTTTTTTTTTTCTTTTTTTAAAGCTTAATTTTATTTGATTTATTTACTTTTTTTTCTCTTTCTCCCTCCCCCCAACCTTCCATTTTGGATTTTTTTGAGTCGTTGCCGGTGAGTAGGAAGGAAGGAAGGAAGGAAGGAGGCGGGATGGGGCGGGGGAGGAGAGAGGGAGGGGGTAGAAAAATAAAAAAAAATAAATTAAGTTATTTACTTTTTCATTCTTATTGAATTTAAACGTGGGTTTTTCTTTTTTTTTGGGGGGGGGGTTCCGATTTGAAAAAAGGAGCGCAGGAAATCGTCCAACGTCAAACCGATGCGATCGAAAAATGAATAATAATAATAAAAGAAAGTAATTTTTTTTACGGGGGAGGAGGAGGGAAAGAAGGAGAGGGAGTGAGTGGGAGTGGTAAGAAAAGTGGAAAGAGAAAAAGAAATTAATTTTTTTATTATTACAAAAATAGATTAATGACGTCACTTTTT
>NW_002987868.1:199177-200431 GCF_000006295.1 Pediculus humanus corporis | reverse complement strand
AACCTGGAATGGATGGATGGATGGATGAATGTGTTACGTCACTCATCGAGTGGAAAGTAAAGGATACGAAAATAAAAGGCGTTTAATAATAATAATAATAATAGTAACATCTTTATTTTTGTGTGTAGGCGTTAAATGGTTTTCTCACGTGTTTACTATTAGAATACGAAGAAACCTCTTGACGCCCCTTTATGACTTTGTTTGAAAAATAATAATGATAAAAAGTACGACGATTGATATAATCATCATCATCAACATCAACATCATCATTATTATTATTTGCTTTTTGGTACGCGACAAAACCACCCGTTCGACATGACCAAAACTCTTTACTCTTTATGGTTAAATTTCACTGTTTCAAGATTATCATCATCATCATCATCATCATCATCATCATTATTATTATTATTCGGTAGGGTTTCATCGGGTTAAGTTTTTTCACTCCCGTCGTGACTTGCATCCCGTAATTCAAAAGTAAAATAATAGTAATAATAATAGTAAGCAAAATTTAAAACGATTAAAAGTAATTCATATTAAGAAAGTTAAAATTATTATTATTATTATTATTATTATTATTATTATTATTATTATTATTATTATTATTATTATTATTATTATTATTATTATTATTATTATTATTATTATTATTATTATTATTATTATTATTATTATTGTTATTATTATTATTATTATTTTCAAAATGGAAACGCAAGCTAAATTAGTTTAAAACAGAAAAAAAAGTCGTGGAATCAGAATAATTTATTTATTTTTTTTGTTGCTTTTTTCCCCATCTTTTTCGGACGTATTTGAATTTCGCGCCATTTTTTTTTTTTTTTTTTTTTTTTTTTTATGGATTATCTCGAAAAACTATTTCGAATCGTTTTCATTCATTCATTCATTCATTGTAATCATTTTATTTGTTGATTTCAAAAGTGACAAGTTTCCTTTTCCGCCTTTTTATTTTCGTTTCAGGTTTCCGTCGTTCCCGTCGTTCATTTTTTTTTATTGCGCGCGCGCGCGCGAAACGGAAGCGTCTTTTTCTTTTTTCGGATTTTCGGTTCTTGTCGATTAGTTAAATGTCCGTCGCGGATTTTCTTCGAAAAGGTTGATTTGCTTACGTCGCGAACGGAAAAGGGAAAATTTCTAAAGTTTTCTTTTTTTTTTTTTCCTATTGTTTTTCCGTTCATTTACATAGACTGGAACGCCCTACCGATCGACATAACAAAAAATGGGTTAAATAATAATAATAATAAT
>NW_002987868.1:174891-199127 GCF_000006295.1 Pediculus humanus corporis | reverse complement strand
AGGAGAGAGAGTGAGTGGGAGTGGTAAGAAAAGTGGAAAGAGAAAAAGAAATTAATTTTTTTATTATTACAAAAATAGATTAATGACGTCACTTTTTTTTCTTCGTAAATTTTCGTACCTACCTGTTGCACTTCCGGTTTTTGTTTTGTTTTGTTTAAAAAAAAAGGTTTAACGTGGATGAAATCGTCCGAAGATTTTCTTCCAAATATTATTATTATCATTAATTAAAATCGCCGAGTAAAAATTTCGCGAATGGAAGGAAATCAATCGAATGCATTTTTTTTTAGGTATCATCCGTGATGATGATGATGATGGGGAATAAATTGATCGTCGGTGGATAAAAATTATTATTATTATTATTATTATTTAAGCTTGTTGTTGTTGTTTCCTTCCTTCTTTTCTCCTTTCCTCCTTCTCTTTCATCTCTCTCTCTCTCTGGCAACGGTTTTCCTCTTTTTCATATTCGTTTAATGAATTTTGAAATCGGGGTAAACGACATTTAATCCTTTGTTTTTCCGTTACCCCCCTCTCCTTCTCGTCTTCCTTCTCCTCCACCTCGTCGAATTTTTTTTCCTGCCTTCCTTTCTTTCTTTCTTTTCCATGGAAACCTTTTTTTTTTTTTCCGAGTTAATTAACGCCGATTAATTATATGAACTTTGAATTATTTGTTGAATGGGATAAAGTGAGTGAGGAGGTTGGAATGAAGTCAAGTGGAAAGAACTTTTGACGTTTTTTTTCTTAACATTTTTATAATATTATTATTATTATTATTTAAAACGTTTTTATTAAATCCGTGACCTTTGACCCGAAAAGCTTTTAGTCTGACCGATTTGAATGAATTCATTTGACCCGGTTATGATAATTAAATGGTAGAATTATGTAAATAGTATAACACACGGTTTGTTGTTTTTTTTTTTTTTTTTTTGCATCATCCGACCCGAAAGTGATATTATTATTATTATTATAATTATTATTGAATTGAATTTTTCGGATGATTTAAAATTTTTTTTTTTTTCTGTTTCTCCCTCTTTTCTTCCTGGAAATTTTTCTTATTCGAAAAGTTGTTGACGAAATGACGAAGGAAAAACTCTCTCGAAAAAAAAGGAAAAAAAGAAAAAATGATGGTGAAAGCACGTCCTTAATGTGTGGGATAATGTTGCATAGAAGGATGAAGGGATTGAAAGAGAGAGAGAGAAAGAGAGTGAGAGAGAGAGAGAGAGAAAAGAAACGCTTGAAAATATCTTGGAAGTTTGGCGCCAAAGCACAGTGGGGGGAGAATGAGAATTCAGGGAAATGTCTTATTATATAAAAAAAGAATAAAAAAGTAAGAAAGAAAGAGAGGGAGAGGGAGAGAGGGTGGGAAAGGGAGAGACGAAGAAAATAATGGTGAGAGAGTGAGAGAAAGAGAGAGAGAAAAATAAAAAAAAGAACAAGCAGAAGAAAAATTCATCATCGTCTGATTTATTTCGTCTGAAGAAAAAAAAAAAAAGTGTACGAAATCGATAATGAACTTTGTGTATTGCACAAAAGGTGTGCAACGTTCTCTCTCTCTCTCTCTCTCTCCGATTGTGTAAAATATTCGAAAGTTTTTAAAGGGATACTTTTCCAAACCCTTATAAATCGATGTAAATCAGGTACTCGTTTTCGGGATTTAATATCTACCGGTTGTTAATCGATACGCTTGTGCTTTGTTCCTACGACTACGACGACGATGACGTTACGCAACCTGATTTTTAAATAATTTATTACGCGTTTTTTTTTTGTGTGAGAGAGAGAGAGAGAGAAAGTTTCGTACGGTGGGCAATAAATGTTGCAAAATTTCATTTTCGTTTTTAAAAACAATTTTCTCTCTCTCTCTCTTTTAATTTAATTTCGGTTTTTCCATACACATATGCCCGATTATGACGATGACGATGATGTTATGTATACACATATGTATATGTTTTTAAATCACGTGATCTTATGCAATTGGATCGATGCGTATCGTCTTGTGTGTGTGTGTGTGTGTGTGCGTGCGTGTGTGCGAGGGATTTTTTGCATTGAAATGGAAAGAAAATTTTTAGCGTTTATGGGCGTTCCCAAGAGTACGAATAAATATATATATATATAAAATGTGTGTTTGTGTTATAAAGATTTTTTCTTTCTTTAGCTTAAAGTCACGGTCAAGGAATAAAAAAAAAAAAAAAAAATTCGGTTCAAAATGTCTGACTGCACTAATTGAAGGAGGAGGAATGAATTGTGGAAAACCTTGACACGAAATGAATCCAAAACATACACACACATAACACAACCCACTCAGATAAAATTTACAAAAAAAATGAAAGAATTCGATTCGAAACTGTAAATATTACTATTATTATTATTACTATTATTAATATTATTATTATCATTATTATTATTACCGTAGTCGTTTTAATCGATAATATCATCATTATCAGTAGGAAGGTTTATTGCAAATCATCTCGTATAAGATGGTGCGTGTCTGTGTGTGTATGTGTATATACGCGTACGATTGTTATTATTATTATTATTACTAAATGATGTATTTTAATTTATTTTGGCGATTTCTCCCCCCCCCCCCTCTGTCTCTGTCTCTCTCTCTTTCGCACTCTCGCGTTACGCAACATTCCGTTTATTATTCACGAAAACACGCAAGGTCTGTCTGCGTTCAAATTGTAAACATTATTATTATTATTATTACGTATCTGTTTTTTTTTTTTTTTTTGGAAAATTATTTTTTTATTGGTGTTATTATTATTATTAATATTAATATTAATAATTTTCAAAATTATTGACCCAATAAATAAATAATTAATGTATGTTAAATTTCCGGTTTATTTTGGGTAAGAGAGAGAGAGAGAGAGAGAGAGAGAAAAATTCGCACAAGGTAAAAAAAAACATACGTCATCAAATTTTTTCATAACGACGGTTTTGAATTAATGGATTTTATTTTAGGAAAAAATCGATGGATCGATCGATCAATCGAAAAAAAATTTCGCGCGTAAAATAAATCAAAAACAAATTGCCAAATGGAATGCCAAAAATTAAAATTTTAAATTAGTTTTCAAAAAAAAATTTTTGGTGGATAAAAAAAAAAAAAAAAAAACAAAAAAAACAATTTATCGACAAAGTTATTTACTTAATAACCTTGTCATAGAATAAACCGGAAGTGACGACAAAAAATGAAAAATTCTTTCAACGAAAATTTTTCTTATTTTGCTTGTTGCGCGCGCGCTCTCTAACGGTTGATTTGACCTACGGCAATGAATGATATATATGGAATTTCTCTTTTTTCTATTTCCGGTTTCGATCGAATTAAAAAAAAAAGATGTCTTCCAAAAAAAAAAAAAAAAAATCTTTCGGAAAAAAAAAGAAGAAAAACGACCGTTTTTCTTTTTCAAAAACGTTTTTTGGTAGTTTTCAAGTTTTCAAGAACGTGATTTGGTAATAATAATAATAATAATGATAATGATAATAATAATTTTTCGGCGAATTTTTAAAAGTGAGTCGAAACCTGGAGGGAAATAAATATTTAACCCCGTCATTTTTTTTTTTTTATGTTGGTATTTATCATAGAGTAAGTGAACCAAGGTTTTTGCCGCGGCCTCTTTCTCACTCTCTCTCTCTCTCTCTTTCCCTCTCGCTGTGTTTGTGTATGCGTGTGTGCGTGCGTTTTTTTTTTCTCACGTTTTTTTTTGTTTTTGTTTTAATCGAAATGGTGGAAAATAAAATGGCGGAAGTATTTGGGAGGGAGGAGGAGGGGGGTGCGTGCGTACGTACGCACACTAACCATTTATTTGGTTTATTACCGATTATGTTATGATTTCAAAGGAAAAACGGTTAAGCGTAAACTCGATTTGAAAAAGAAAAGGAGAGGAAGAAGAAGAAAAGAAAAAAGGAGAGAGAAAGAAACGTTGGAAATTTAATAGATTTTGGCAAAGAATTCCGATTCTTAAAGATGGCGGCTGCGGCGACGGCGGCGGCGGCGGTGGTGGTGGTGACTGTCTTAGGCGTTTAGCCTTCTAGTCTGTTACTCGAAGGTCGTAAGAGATGAGAGACGAAAAAAGAAAATTTTTTTTTTTTTTTGTTCTACGAAGGAGGACGCGAAAATTGGAAAAAGATGGAAAAGAAAAAAAAAATACGAACGAGGAGTTTAAAAAAAAAAAAAAACGGAAAAGAAGGAAGAGGAGGAGGGGAGGAAAGAAAAAAAAAGAGGAAGGACGTGTGAGATGATCGCGTAAAGATTTTTCTCACGACAGAATCTTTCTCTCTCACTCTCATTAAAAAAAAAAAAAAAAAAAAAAAAACTGGCGGCAAAGGGAGAAAAAGATTTTTTTTTTTTAAAATGTTTTGAAAAATTCTCAAATTACAACAAGATTGAAATTTTATTTATTAATTTATTTGTTTTTTTTTTTTTTTTTTACGCGTTTTAAAAACGAACTTTATCGTCGTCGTCGTCGTCGTCGTTTTACGACGAAAGGTGAAAGAAAGAAAGAGAAAATGAAATAAAAAGAAAATGGCGGGAATTTTAAAAAACGGACGGATCTACTACTACGTGAATCAAATCAAAATCAAAAAAAAATTTTTTTCGCGAATTTTCTTCTTTTTTTTTCATTAGCGTTTTGTAAAAGTTTGTAAAAGGGAAGTGAGGGAGGCGGGAACCGGAACCGGAAGTGGGTTCTTAGGGTGTTTGGAGGGGAGGGGGAAGGGGTGGGGAGAAAAAAAAATGAAGAAATCGATTAAATTTCAGTTCGATTGTTGATTTCCCTCGAAATCGAAAGTTTTTTTGAAAGTTTGTTTCTTCTCTTTTCTGTTTTTTTTTTTTTTTTGTTTTTCCATTTCCGTTTTCGTTTTTCCTACGAAATATTTTTAAAATAGTAAAAACTTTACGAACTATTTTTACAATTGCTGTCGTTGATGTAGACAAACGCGCGCTTTTTCTTCGTCGGAATCAATCAATTCCGAATGATGTACATTCCCGGGGGATTAATCTGATTGGTCGGAAAATGTGGTCAAAAGCCACCAATGGTATGAAATGATTGAACTAAATTGGAATGTTCTAGATTAAAACGATTCGCGAAGAGCTATAAAATGATTTTATATAAAAAAAAAAAATATGCATTACAATTATCAATGACAAAAATGGCGAGTTCAGGTCGCGGTTGTTCCTGGAATCAATTCGTACCTGATTTAAACATTTTTGTTTTTCTCGGACACAAAAAAAAGAGTGTCTGATAGGATTTCGCGTTTGCGGTCACGATGTTTTCCTTGAGGAAATGTAATGTATGTGTATATAGCAATGATGACACACAGGCACAAACGCAAACACACACGTACCTTGAATACGAAAGGTTTTTGTTATTATCATCATCATTATCGTCGAGTTTTTTTTTTTTTTTGAAGGATTGTATGTGGCACACTTTTTTTTTTTTTTTGGTCAATATGTTTCCTTGCTATTTGTAAGAGAGAGAAAGAGAATGTCTAGAAGAAGGAGAAGGAAAGAAAAAAAAATCTCTTATATCACAAACTTGAATACCTGATGAATGTACGTGATGCCGAAAAAAAAAAAAAAATTATATAAAACCGGGTTTTTTTTTGAAAATTTTATTTATTTATTTTTTATATTACTAAAATTACGCAATGTAGGAAAAGAAATTTCGTTTGCCGCCGCCGACGCCACCGCCACCACCCCCGCCACCGCCGCCATTTTTTTTCCCTCTATTTTATATTTATATATATATATATTTATGAAATGTTTTCGAATTAAATAATGAAATTAAATTTCTTTCTTTTGCCACGTTCGTTCGTTCGTTTGTTTTTATTTTATAAAATAAACGGAAAAATGAAAATTTGATTTTGTCTGTTTGTTTGTTTGTTTGTTTTTGTTTTCGTCTTTGTTGTCATCTTCGTTGTCGTCATCATCTTTGTCGTCGTCGTCGTCACTTTTCTTATTGTTTACGTTACGCGTTAATATTCTTTTCATTTTGTTATAAATAAGAAAAAGTTTTTTTTTTTTTTTTCAAGTCAACAAACGGTCGAACTATAATTTTAGAAACTGTTTGAAAGGTTATTTTCCATCTTATTTTGGTACTTGTAAAAAAAAAAGCAACAAACAACAAACAACGACTACGATAATAATAATAACATTAAAATAATTTGAATGTTTCCTACGTGCCGGCCGTGAATTTTAATTTTAATTTTTTTTAAATTTTTTTTGTTATGTTTTAAGTTTAAATTATTTATTGTTTGTTGTTGTTGTTTGTTGTCGTCGTTTGTCGTTTGTTGTTTAGTTCGATACGAATTTCAAATTTGTTACGAAAAAAAAAAAAAAAATTTTTTTTTGATTGCTTTCCTGATGGATTATTTTCACGTAATTAAAATTTGCAACGAAATAATAATAATAATGATAATGATAATAATTTTGGCGGTAAACCGCAGAAATTTTCCATTAGTTTTTTTTTTTGAAAAAAATTTTCCCGGATGCCCACGTGATGGTTTTCCATTTTAAAATTAGAAGGCGGTGAATAGAATTGCCACGTCGTGTGTTTGGATGTGTGTGTGACTGCGTGCGCGTGCATTTGTACGCCGCGAAAATATTCTTCTTTTTTTCCTTTGTAACGTTGCACGTATTTTTTAATTGAGGTAATTGTTTTTTTTTTTTTGTTTCTTCATCTTCTTCCACGTCATTTTTTTTTTGCAAGAAAAAAAAAAAAAAACGAGAGGGACTCCAAAAAAAAAAAGAAGAAAATTATGTGGTATCGTCTAATTTTAAAAAATTACAATAATTATTGTAATGATATTTTTTTTTTTTTTTGGTTTGTTTGTCGTTTGTTTTTCTTTTTCTAGTTGTTATTGTTATTGTTCTTATCGTTTTGATAACAAAAAAAAAAGAAAAAAAGCAAGGAGCGATTAAACCAAGTTAATTTTGTTGGAGTAATTATTGTCATTTAAGTAATTTTTTTTATCGTGAGGTATTCGTTTGTTTGTCGTTTGTCGTTGAACAATATTTTGTTTGTTTGTTTTTTGTACGACGATTAGAACACAACAGAACAACTCTCTTGTGGTGCGGAAAACTTTACGGTTCGAACAGAGGATGAATTTAAAAAAATTTTTGTTTTCTTATTCTATGATTTATTCGTTATTTCGGGAAAGGTCGTCGTGGCTTTAGATTTAATTTTTATCTTCATTTATTTATTATCTTTTAACAATTATGTTGTGAACGTAAAAACTCACAAACAAACGCACGCGGTAGGACTAAAAAAAAAATTTCTTTAAATCTTTTCCCATTTCGAACAATGAAATCGAATGAAAATGGGGTGAAAGTGAAAATTTTCCTCGCTAAGGTAGAAAAAGAGAAGAAAAACCCTTTTCTCTCTCTCTCTCTCTCTCTCTCTTCATACCGAGGAAAATTTTCCACTCGGGGCAATTGCGTCATCAACACATCATCGTCATCGTGGAAAATGGGTGATGACAGTTTATTTGATCTTTTTTTTTCCTTTTTTTTTTTAAACATTTACATTTAAAAAACAAAAAAAGATCCCTAAAAAGGCATCCCCAGGTATCAACGACACACACGACGACCTTTGTTACGTCTGAGATTCGTTCGTTCGTTGGTTTTTTTTTAATTTCCCCGCGGGCTCACGGTTGACGTTAATTAAAGGTGAGATAATTAAAATTACCACCCCTGACTCGTACTCGTAGTTTTTTACAAGGGAGAAAAGAAAAGAAATGATAATAATGATTACAAAAATGATTTTTTATTAGAGTTCACGACCCCTAAAATGCGTGTGCGTGTGCGCGTCAATCGGAAATAATTAATAATCGTAATTGGGAAAAAGGCGCGTAACGAATAACTTCCGCTCCGGATATTTTCGCAAATTTTCGCGCGAAAATTTGAATGACGTACGGCTCTCAATCGCGTTTTTATTTTTATTTATTTGTTTACGTGAAACGATCGATCGATGGATCGATCGATTGATCGATTGATCGATCAATCAATTAATTTTATAATTTTTTTTTCTTCCTACCCTTGAATTATTTATAACGGGTTCGTGTGCAACAAAACATTCGATGAAACGCGTGCGTTTGTATTGCGTGTTGTTTCCATGCGTGATCTGCGTTTGTTATGTGTGTGTGTGTGTGTGTGTGCGTGTATGCGTGTTAGCCAAGGACAATTTGGCCCAAAAATTTTTTATCTCTCATAAAATTGTTGTTGTTTTTTTAAGGTCATCGTTTTCGTTTGCAAATTTTTTTTTTTTTTTTTTTCGGTTGTTTTATTGTTGTTGTTGTTGTTGTTGTTTTCAACGTCTAGTTTGTTTCCTTTGTGTCGCAACGCATGTTTTATTACCGTCTGATTCGAATTTATAATAATAAATTAATAATAATAATAATAATAGTGATTGTTAGGAAATTAAAAATCGTTCGACGTTTTTAGTCAATTTTTTTTTTTTTTTGGTCTTTCGTAATTTGCAAATTCGAACGATTTGAATTTATGTCTGGAACCACGAAAAAAAAAAAAATAAACAAAAACATTGCGACAGGTTGAAATCTAATGAAAATGAAAAAAGAGAGAGAGAGGATAAAAATAAAATAGAAAGAAAAAAGAAAATTAAAAATTAAAAAGAAAAAAGGCCGGAGTCATGTTTCTGGCATTTTTATGTTTTTGTAAATTATTATTATTATTAGTAATTTTTTTTCTCTTTCTTTCTTTTCTTTTCTTTTTTTTTTTTTTTTTAATGTCGTGTGTCTGACTTCTTATTTCCACGGTTTCGAGGGCAATTCGAGATGTCTACTAATAATATGTGCGTGACTATTTCGAGTTATCGTTTTTTTTTTTTTTTTCTTTTTAAAAAAATTTTATTTTTATTTTTATACTTTTTTATTTGTGTCTTTGATCCATCCTTCGAGGAAAAGTAGAAAAAAATGAACATGGTGGTTGGTATCGTTTTCGATTTCCTCCCTTCCCCTCCACTCCCCCTCTCTCTCCCCCTATGGCCTTTCATCCCCTCAGCCATCTAGTAAAAGAAAAGCGAGCGCACCAAGTTCGGGAAGGGGGGTAACGGAAATTTTTTTTTTTAAAATTGAAAAAAAAAATGAAAAAGTTTTTCCTCTCTTTCTTTCACTCTCTTTCTCACTCATTTTCTCTCTCTCTCTCTCTCTCTCTCTCTCTCTCTCTCTTTCTCTCACTCTTTCTGCTATCCAGCTTTTATAATTGGTTTAGTGCTAGTATATTAATTTTTTTTAAATTCAAAAGACAAAAAGGATTTTTTACTCTTTTTTTCCGTTGTGTACTTGTTATTATTATTATTATTATTAATATTATCATTATCATCATCATTATCATCATCATCATGGTGTGCAGCACAATCACTAAGAACCTCTTAATTTATTGATTTTCTTTTGTTTTTTTTTCCAATATAAAATTTAGAATTTTCCAAAAAAAAAGTGAAAAATAAAGGAAGGAAGTAAATTATTATTATTATTATGAAGAGTTTTCCCACGTTCCCCCCTCCCCCGTCACGAGGAAAAAAATAAATTTTTTTTTTTTTTTTTTGGAAAAAAATAAACAAGGATGCTGTTATTATTATTATTTGTAAAATTTTAAGGAAAAGTTTTCCGACCGTTTTGCCTTTGTTGGTTTGTTTGTTTGTGAATTTGAAAAAGAAGGGGGGCGGGCGAGGAAGTGGGGATCCCCGTCAATATTTAGGTTCGCTATCGTGTTCAATTTAATTTAATTAAATGACGATTTTTCATTACAAATGTTATATAAAAAAAGGAAAAGAAAAGTTATTGTTTAAATGCCGCCGCCATGTGTGTGCGTGCGTGCACTCGCGCGTTCGTGCGTATCTGCCTTTTTTTTTATTACCGTCCCTTTAATATCATCAACGATATTATTTTAATTAAGTTATAATAATAATAATAATAATAATAATAATAATAATAATAAAAATGGTGGGGATCGATTTAATAAGAAAAAATTTAATTTAATTCGTCTGAAATTTTTTTTTTTTTTTTTTAAATTATGAATTTTCCATTTTACGCACATGAATATCATTTATTATTATTATTATTATTATTATTATTATTATTATTATTATTATTATTATTATTATTATTATTATTATTAAAATGTTTTGGATGACGAATCAAGTGTGAGATTATGACATTATTATTATTATTATTATTATTAATATTAATATTATTTAAAAGATCGTAAAGAAAAAAAATTTTTTTTTATTTATAAATTTTAAAATTGGGAGGAGAGGAATGTTGACGATGGTGGCGGTGGCGTCGGCGTCGGCGTCGAAAATCAGGAGGTTAAGGAGAGGGCGGGAAAGGAGGGGGAGGTAGGAAAAAGGGTATTAAAAAACGTTTTCACGTTCGCACGCATAAATAGGTGTTTCGAAACGTTTAATTTTTGGGGGGAGGAGGGAATGAATTTTTATGGATTTTAATTCGGATGAAAAATGATTTTATATCCTTTTCTTATTCGTGTCGATTGTCTTCGTCGTCGTCGTCGTGGTTTTAAAAAATTGTAAAAGAGAGAGAGAGAGAAAAAGAGAAAAATAGGACTACGACGACGACGACGACGACGCAATTTCGTGTTGTAACATACCTGGTGCACCTGCTTCCTGATATTTGTGTTTTGCACCTGTCTTTAAGTCAGTCGGGGCAAATGTTACGACCTTGGATACTACGATCATCATCGTCGTCATCATCATCATCATCATCATCATCATTTGTTACCGGTCCTACTGATAAGAAAACAGGAAAATGGTGCGCGCACATGATAATTATTACATCGGGAATGCGTGTGTGTGTGTTTGCCTGCCTTAAATTATGGCACCAAGAAAAGAAAGAAAAAAAAATTGTTTGTTCGTTTGTTCGTTCGAGATTTTTTGTTTTTCTTCTTCTTTTTCCTTTTTCTTCTTTTCTTTTCCTGTTTCTTTTTTTTTTTTTGAGGAAAGAAAACTTTTTAAATTAGTTTAAATTGTATCGTTTTTTTGTTTTTGTTTGTTTTCGTTTTGGAAATTTTGTTTCGTTTCAATTCTTAACCTTGCCTGCCTACCCACATTTCGGGTAAGTTTAAAAGTGATTGATTGTTGAAACGAAATGAAATTTGTTTGTATTGAAAAGCAAGGGAGAATCGTACTCTGAGCAAGGTGAAAATCATAACGAAAAATTGAATGAATAAAAATAGAAGTAGAAATAATAATAATAATAATAATAAAGTCGGGGACCGAATGGGAAAAAAAAAGTGGCCAACGCGAGGATTCGGAACCGGGGGTCAGAGCTTTGAGAGAGAAGAAAACAATGATGTGGTCGAAGTGTAAATAGGGCCCGTGCATACATACAAAAACAAACGTCGTCTGCTTTAATTAGATAAATTAAAAAGATTAAAAATAAATAAAAACAACAACAACAAGGAGAAGAATCTTCAAGCTTGCTGTTGTTTGAAAAAAAAATTTTGTTGTTGCTGTCGTCGTCGTCACATAATTCACCTGCTCTAAGGATTGTCATCAACCTTTGGCCTGATATTCTTATTATAACGTATCTTCTGCTCAACGCAACTTTGTTGACAAAAAAATTTTTTCTTTTTTCTATTTGCTCAAGAGGAATGAATGTTGCGTTGCGGTATCGATATCTTAATGGGGGAAGGGGCGAAGGGGGAAGGGAGAGATAGAGAGAAAGAGAGAGAACAACAACAACAGGGGAGTCTGGAATTTTGTTTGTCCTTTCCAAATATTTAACAGATAAGATAAGTTAAGGAAAGTTCCGAGAACGGAAATGTAGAGAATGAGAATGCGGGGAAAGAAGGGGGAAGCTGGGGAGGGATGGGAAAAGGAAGGTAAGAAAAGGCAAAAAATGGGTTCTCTCTCTCTCTCTCTCTATCGTAGAAAAGGTAAATGACTCGTTTTTCTTTAAAAATAAAAGAGTCGAAATTATATTTTAATTATAGAAAAAATAATATTTAGTGCCAAACGCACATGTTAAAGTGGGCCGCATCGAAATGGTAGGAAATGCAATCGTTTGAAAAAAAAAAAAAAAAAAAAGCGTCAGAGAGAGAGAGAGAGAGAGAGAGAGATAGAGAGAGTTAATAGATAGAAAATTATCGAGTCTAGAAAATGTTTCTCAACATTTGACGGCGCTAATGGCTCATTTCGAATTCTAAATTAATTTTTTTTTTTTTTGTTGTACACACGGAGATGGGGAGAGAGAGAGAGTGAGAGTGAGAGGGAAAGAGAGAGATAGGGAGAGATTTCGACCGTTTAAATTTAAATTTTATTTTCGATGAGGATGCTAATTATTTACAGCACGCAAGTTTTTTTTGTAAATTGAAAAAAAGGCAACACCGCACGAAGAAAAAAATTCTTTATTATTTGTATATAAAGAGAAGGCGGTGAAAAAGGGGAAAAGGTGTCACCACCATTTGGGAAATCTCGTTGAAATGACGTATAATACGTTTAAATCCCAAAAAAATAATCGATAGTATTTATTATTGTTCTTATCATTATTATTATTGTTTTTTTCCAGGAGCCTTCAGGTTTACGAACAATGCGGGGAAACATTGTCGACGATACTTAAAAGGCAAAGAGAAGTTCCGGGAGGGAGCGACACGGGAGGACCGCTCAGATTTATTAATTCTATCGTTTTATGGTTGCAATGCGATTCGGTATGAAATTTCAATTTTAATTTCAATTTCAATTTTTTTTTTTGAATGAAATTTTTTTTTTTTTTTTTTTGAATGATGTTGTCACTCTTTTCCCCATTCGCATATTTTCACATTTTCTCTCTCTCTCTCTCTCTTTATCTCTCTTTCCCTCTCTTTGTCTCCCCTCTCTTGTCGAAAAGTTAAAAAAGTGCCAACTTTTTATTTTTTTGCAGCAAACGATGCCAAATTGTTTTCGAAAAAAAAAAAAAAAAAAAAAAATCGTCTGAACTCAATTGATGTCTTGTTTAAAAATTACAAAAAAATTTATTTACTTGTTTGTTTGTTTGTTTAGTAATTTTTTTTTTTAAAAAAAAGTCGCGAGAGGAACAAACAAACAAACGAAATTTTTTGCTTTTTCGATTTTAACGTGGGTGATTATTGAATGTGTTTTGTATGGGTCATCGTGTTTGATAATTTTGCGACGGTGACGATTCTATCATTATTATTATTATTTTCACGTTTGTACGACACGTTTGTCGGGTAGGTTTTCGTTTGAAATTTCTCGACCCAATCCTTCAGGATTCGTAAGAACGGGTTCGTCGTGGATAAATGACATTCGGAAATCATGATAATCAATGATCCGATCCATCGTTTCCGGTTACGATGAGGAAATTTGGTCAAAATTGTCTTTCTTTTTTTCATTCTTAATTTTAAATTAGATCACGTGGAAAACTACGATGTTATTATTATTATTATTATTATTATTATTATGGGGGGGCGTGGGGACTTCTTTGATACCTACGTCATCTTACGTCACTCGTCAAAATCCCAACACTTTTGGAAAATTTTGATTTTCTTTTGTCTTCCTCCTTTTCATCGTAGGGTCGTGATGGGATTTTATTTCATTATTCGCGGGATTCATCCTTCTTTCGTTTCCGTTTCCGTTTCCGCCGTTTAATTGTCTCGATTGTAATAATCAGATTTGAAATGTCTATTCGTTATCCTTTCCTTTCCCGTTGGAATCAAGTCGGAAGATGTCGGTATCCGGAAAATGGTATCCCGTCGACATTCCGAAAAGACTAACTCTTCCCCCCTCCCCCTACGGTAGGTTTGACGTTCGTTTTCTAAATTTATAGTCTCCCCCTTTGTCTTCCCCCGCATTCGATAAAGATTTTAAACGAATCCATTTTTTTTTTTTATTATTTATTTTTTACGTTTTCATTTCCCGCCAAAATCCGTTCGAAAAAAAAAAAAAATTATTAGTTTTCATTTTTTTTTTTTTTTTTTTTGTTTGAACGAGAATCGAATTTCGTTTAAAGTTCTTGGTAAAAATCATTTTAAGAAACTCAAATTCATACCTGAGTATCGAATTGTTTGCATTTTCTTTTCTTTTTCTTTTTCTTCTTCTTCTTTTTTATTTTCTTTATTATTATTATTTTTTTTTGTGTGTGTCGTTTCTGCTGATTCGAAAATATTATAACTTTTATTATTATTATTATCATTATTATTATTATTATTACGTATGACATAAACGTATCGAATTTTGCATCGATCGAATTCGATCTTTCCCCTTCCGCCTCTTCCCTCTCTCTTCCCCCCCCCCGTTTGTCCGGTTCATGACGAAAAAGATACGCAAATTACAAACGAGTAAAAAAAATTTTTTTTTTTTTTTTTGTCCTTTTCGGTTCTTATATGGCAATCGAACCTTATTAACGAATAAAAAAAAAATTTTATTAATGCGGGTAATTGGGTCACATCACCCGAGACGGATCGAATACGTTCTCGCACACGCACACACGCACACAAGCGCGTACGGTACCTAAAAGCGGGGAAATGGGTTGAGGTACGAAAAGAGGGAAAAGAAAAGGGAAGAAAAGGTTGCGCTTAGACAACTCAACTCGTATCGCTCTTACTCTTTGTGGTTTACCCCCTGCCCTTCCCCGCTCCCTGCCTCTGTCTCCCCCGCCCCCACATATTCACATAGACTAAAATCCAAAGTACGAAAGGGAAAACGAATGAATGAATGAATGAATGAATGAATGAATGAACGAATGAAAAAATTCTTTAACGAACGTGTCACTAACGTCGCAAATTGATATTTTGCGACATTTGGATTCGATTTTGTCGCAAGTTTGCAATCGCATAAAGTTCCAGACGAAATTTTTTTTTTTTTTTTTTTTGTAAAAATTCAAAATGACTTTTCCATCCAAAAAAAAAGGGGGGGAGGGGAGGGAAATTAATTAACAGGTTTTTTTCTCACATACAGGTTTTTTTTTTTTATTTTTATATAATTTGATTTCTTATTCGAGGACGAAGTTTTTACGATTATTATTATTATTATTATTATCATTATCATTATTGTCGTTTTTTTTTAAATATCAAATTTAACGTGTGTCGTCGAGATGGTTTTTTTTTTTTTGTCAATTAATTGGATTTTTATTTTTATTCGTTCATCAAATTGCCGAATTTGCTGACATAATAGTAATAATAATAATAATAATATACCTGATTTCGGCGCGTGTAATGAGTTTTTTTTTTTGCTTGACATTGAAAAGAGAGAGAGAGAGAGAGACGGAGGTAGAGGGAAGAGTTTAGAAGGTCACGGCAGGTTAGCACCAGTTAAATAAAAAAAATGATTCAATGAAAACGAAGAACCGATGATGATAAAGATTATCAAAGTGGCGGTTTCGGCAAAGGGGGGTTCTTCCTACCTTCGTCCCTGTCACTTCTCCCCCACCCCCACTCCTCACTCACTCCCCCCGCAAAAAGAGATTTCGAGAGTCGATTCCCCTTAGCAATTTTTTTTTTTTTTTTTTGGAATGTTAACAAGATGTGAATTTTTTTTTTTTTCTCCTCCATTTTATGAGTTTCGGAGGTTCTGTTCTGGGTGAGTGGTGGTGGTGGTGGTAGTAGTGCGGTAATAATGTGGTAGGTGAGAGCGTGAAAGAGGTAATCCGTCGTAAAATAATAATAATAATAATAATAAAAGGAAGAGAGAAAGAAAATCAATTAATCTGTGCCGAGACGTTTTTTTTTTTTGTCAGTTGTAACGCCCCGATCGATTCTCTCTCTCTCTCTTTCTCTCTTTCTCTCTTTCTCACTCTTTTCTTATTCTCACTTTGGCGACGACTCTCTCTCTCTCTCTCTCAAAGGATTGTGAAATTCAGGTAGAAAAATATTTAAAATATTTGTGAATGAAGCACCAACACGAAAAGGAGAGAAACGGTGAGAGAGAGAAAAGATATGGGAAATAGTAAGTTAGAGAGAGAGAGAGTGAGAGAGTGAGAAGGATACGGTGATAGGAAGAATTTTACACCGTGAGAATTGCGTTCGTAGGATGATTAAAAAAGAATCAAAATGAAATCGAAAAAAAAAAAAATCTATCTTTCTCTCTCTCTCATTCTCTCACTCTCTCTTTTTCTTTCTCTCTCTCTCTCTCTCTCTCTTTTTTTCTCTCCATAATTTCGTTTCACGGATGCTTTGGTAACTGATTACGATTCGTCTAGACCACTAGTTAAGTAGATTTGGTATATGTATATATATATATATATAAGTATTAAATAGAAAAAGATGTGCGAAAAGGTTTGAGAAATATAGGAGAGAAAACGTGGCACGAGAAGAACTAGTTTTTTTTTAAACGTGGATGCTAATTTTTGGTCTAGCTTACCAATGAAATTATCAATGCCGGAGGGCTCCCCTTTTTTTCAAGCCTGAAAAAAAAAAAATAATAATAATAGTTTTTTAGTCGTTTTAGTTTCCTTAACACTTTTCTCTCTCTCTCTCTCTCTCTCTCTCAATCACTTCGTTTCCCTCGTTATTAATAATAATGATGATGATGATGATGATGATGATGGTGGTGGTGATGGTAATAATAATTTAAACATTCCAGTGGGTTTACCATCTCGCTTTACGTTTGTTCAGTCAAGTCGGGAAAATTGAGAAAACAGAGCCAACGCCGCCACCACCATCCATGATTATTTAATGGGATCATCTTTAAAGTTCAGGTTTTTTTCAGGAAATGACGTCATAATAATTTAAAACTCGTAAAAAAAAAATTTGATCCTGGTTGGCTTTTATGTGTTAAAAAAAAAAAAATGGCGGGTTTTGTTGTTGAATTTTTTAATTTTGGACACGTTTCCCTCCTGTTTTCTCTCTCTCTCTCTCTTTTTTTTAATTTTGTTATTTGACGGTTTTGTTATTATTATTATTATTTCTTTTTCTACGAATTACAACGGTTCGTCCCTCTCGAGTTATTGGAAAATTTAATTTTTTTTTTTTTTCGGTTGATTTGTTTTGAAAATTCTTTTTGGCGGGATATCTAATGACACCGGAAACTATAAGGGGTGAGGGGGAAAAACGTTTATATTCCGGTAGATTTTTGATTTCGTTTCCGTTTCCGTTTTCCGAAAGTAAAAGTGAAATCTTAAGGGGAGAGAGGAAACAAATATCGAAGATTGATTTGTTTGAACGTTTTCCTTGATTTTTCCATCATTTTCCATCTCGAAACTTTTCATTTCATCATCGTTTAAAAAAAAAAAAAAAACGAATGCTGCTGCCACGGCGATTTTGAACGTTAATTTTTTTTTTTTTTTGTATAGTTTAAACGCCGCCGCACACTTCAATAAACGATAATAATGATACTGAAAAGCGACGGCAACCATTAAAAAAAAAAAAAAATTTCCCTCTTCTCCTCGTCTCTCTCTCTCTCTCTCTCTCTCTCATTCGTTTCCGTTTAATTATTTTGCGCGCGAAATTTAATTAACCTGACCGTCGGCCGATTCAATTCAATGATTTAACGAATTAATTTTTTTTTTTTTTTTGTCGGTCGATTGGTCGGACGGTCGTTAATAATCGTCCGGAAAAAAAAATAGTTATAATAATAATGATAATGATAATGATAATAATTACTCGTTAGCGATTGTGTCATCAGTCGTAGTCGTCGCAGTCGTAATCGTCGACATTTTTTTTTTTTTTTTGGAGTTTTTTATTATTATTATTATTATTATGATGGGAAAAGGAGAGAGGGAATTAGGGGGGGATAGGGAAATGCCATAAGAAAATGGTAACAAGACAAAAAATAAAGTAATAATAATAATAATAAGTTTGAAAACATCTTAATAAAATAATTTTCGGCGGGCGACCCTGGGCTTTTGATATTTTAAATAAATAAAATTAATTTATAAAAAAAAAAAATTTTTGTTACGTATTTCTAGAGTCTCTCTCTCTCTCTCTCTCTCTATCTATCTATCTAGCTATCTCTCTCTATGCCTCTCCCATTATTTATGCATACCTTTTTTTTTTTTTTTTTTTTGTTTTACAAATATATTTAGTTAAATTGAATTCTCCAGGTAGTAGAAAAAAAAAAAAAAAAAAAAAGCGGGTCGACTTTGGTTTTTTATAATCGTTCGATAAACGACGACGACGACGACGACGACGACGACTTTGAAATTTTTTTTTATTTTATTTATTTATTATTATCGTCATCATCATCATCATCATTATTATTATTATTGACATTTCTACGAATCCGTTTATCTCTCTCTCTCTCTCTCTCAATTTTCTCAATGAGATTTTCGAAGGTTTTTTTTTTCTTTCGAGAACAGGCGGTGTCGGCGGTTGCGACGGCGGAGGCGTAAAATGATTTTTTTTTTCCCCGGATTCATTCATTAAATTATGTGCCCACATATCCGATGATCTTCGATCCGTTCTCTCTCTCTCTCTCTTCCTCCCTCTCTTCTTCCCTCTCTTTCTCTTTCTCTCTTTTCTTAATATTATTATTATTATTTATTATCCAAAAAAAACTCCAGCGGGATTTAAAGAGAAGGTGCTCGGAGAGTAATCCAAGATTTTTTTTTTTTTTTTTTTACTAGTGTTGAAATTCCGGTAGCGAGAGTGATGATGTGCTTCCTGTTTGTCCGTTTGTTTGTTTGTTTGTTTGTTTCCCATATCGTTGTTATCCGTGCGATTGTTTCGATTGGGTGTGACAGATTGCAGTATGATCGATTATTATTACTCGATTGATTTTTTTATTCGCGACGATGAAAACGCGCCATTTTTTTTTATGTTTTTGTTTTTCTTATTTTTCACAGGAAGTGCTGAAAGAAAGATTAGACGAACGTGTGAACGTCATGTTATCCGAAGGTCTGGTAGATGAGCTTTTAGATTTTCACATAAAATACAACAAAAATAATTGGTAAGTTGTTTGTTGTTGTTGTTTGTTCCGGTTGTTTTTACCCGTCGGTCGTTTCCGCGCTTGCCTTTTTAAAAAACCTTAAAGCAAATTTCTTCGCGCGTAGAAGAAGAAGAAGAAGAAGAAAAAAAGAAAAACATAAATAATAATAATAATAATAATAATAATTGGAAGCCGTAAACTTTTCTGCGAGAGAGTTTAAATAGGAGAAGGAAATGATGATAAGTGTAAGTAGGCAAAAGTGATAAGATTTCAAATCTCGAAAAAAAAGTGGGGGGGAGGGGAGGAGGGGTGGGGGAGAAGTAGAAAAAGAAAAGAGACGAGATGACGATGATGATAATAATAATAATAATAATAATAATAATAATGTTAACCAGACGCGAGTCAGGGTCGTATTTCGCAAGATATTATTTCCACTTTTGTTTTGTTTTTTAAATGTGGCGAACGTAGCAGATGACGAGAGTTTCTTTTTTCTTTCTTTCTTTCTTTCTTTTATCATCTTCAATAAAGAAAGAAGAATATCATTGTTTATATTATCATTATTATTATTAACGACGAACGGATATCGGTTTCTATAACGGAGAATTGACTGATTTGAGCCGATGCCGACGCCGACGCCACCGCCGCGTTCGTTTTTTTTTTTTTTTTTTTTAGTGAGAATTCACGAAGAAGAAAAAAAATTTTTTTGTTTCCCACTCGTTTAAATGTTTAAAAAAAAAAATGTTTTTATACCGGTTCGGGTACAGTTTCAGGTTTCAGGTTTTTTTTTTAAGTATTAATTCTTTTCGAATGATTTTCAAAAAAAATATTCCGCGTAAGAGTTTAGATATACGTTCCTCCTTTCTCCGCCTCAAACGCCGCTGCCACCGCCACCGCCATCGTCACCGCCACCGCCGCCGCGAACGAAAAGTTTTAAATGCCTAAATATATAGTCAGGCTCGAGGCGTTTCAGGTTGTATCACCGGATTCTTATCACTCCTCCGTGTACACACACAAACAAAACCATCAAATTTCGGATTCCACACGATTTGACTTTGTAGGAATTTCATTCTGATGTATGCTTTTCTCTCTCTCTCTCTCTCTCTCTCTCTCACTCTCTCTCTTATGTTTTCTCTCTCTCGTTTTTTCTGGTTACTATCGGAATGATGGCGTGGCCGGTTGGTCGGTTGATCGGACGGTCGGTTGTAAATTTAAACGTGTTCTTTAGCTTATTGAAAATTCAAAATTGTTTCTCTCTTTCTCCTCCTCTCTCTCTCTCTCTCACTCGTTTTTCTTTAATAGGTTTCCGAGAATTTTCTATTAACTGGAATTTCGTTTGATTCACATGATTCGATCCATCGAGTTTGCCACCGTACGCTTAGTTAAGATTTTTTTTTTTTTTTTTAATAAAATGTTGTTGTATACAAATATAAAATTATCGGGAAATTTGTTTGTTTGATTGTTTGTTCGTTCGTTCGTTCGTTTGTTTGTTTGTTGGATAAGGTGAAATTTGTGTGGTTTGAAAATCTTTTCTGTCACGATGAAATCACGAAATCGTTTATAAGGGTTTTCAAATGACATTTTTATCCTTTTAGGTATTTTTTTTGTTGGTGGGGGGATGAAGTGGGAGTGGGGATTGGGTTGGGAAGGATTTGGTACTCTCTGGTATTGTGCTAATACCGGAAACCCCCCCAAAAAAAGAAACATATCCGTCCATCATTACTTCATCACCGTATATCTCAATCGATGACGAATTTTTTTTTTCTGCATTATTCCCTCGGGATAATTTGTAGGATTTAATATGAAAAAAAGGGAATCGTTTGAATGTTGAAAATTAAAAATAAAGAGAGAGAGAGAGAGAGAGAGAGTGAAGGAAAAGGTGTCTCCTCCCGAAAAAATTACTCGAATGTGATGAAATTTTAAAGGCGCCATTCAAGATGTTTTCGATTAAAAAAAAAAAAAAAAAAAACGACAAACGACAAACTTTTCATTATTTAACGTTGTCGTTTGCATTTTTTTTTTTTTTTTTTTACTTCAAGATGTTTAAAAAAACAAGAGAAGAAGAAGGTCGAAGGTTGGTATTGAATTATGTTGGCAATTTTTTCTCGGTAAAGTCGTCATTGAATGAGAATTTCGCCCCCCCCCCGCGTTCCTTCATCTTCATTTTTTTTCTTGTTTTTCTCGCTGAACAAACATTTCCGGGAAATTTTTTTTTTTTTTTTTTTTAATCTTATTCTCTCTTTTGCGAATAATAATAATGATGATGATGATGATGATGATGATGACAACGACGACAATAACGATGGTGTAAATTTAAGGTGGGGCGACTTTACGCTACACGGCGGCTCCCATTTAAACTTGGAAAAGTGTCCGCACGAGAGAATTAAAGTTTAAAGTCTCGTCATTGAAACCTAGTGCGTGAGGAAAACCTGGAATGGATGGATGAATGTGTTACGTCACTCTCCGTGTGGAAAAGTAAAAGGATACGAAAATAAAAGGCGTTTTAATAATAATAATAATAATAATAATATTAGTAACATCTTTATTTTTTGTGTGTAGGCGTTTAAATGGTTTTCTCACGTGTTTACTATTAGAATACGAAGAAACCTCTTGAGACGCCCCTTTATGACTTTGTTTGAAAAATAATAATGATAAAAAGTACGACGATTGATATAATCATCATCATCAACATCAACATCATCATTATTATTATTTGCTTTTTGGTACGCGACAAAACCACCCGTTCGACATGAACCAAAACTCTTTACTCTTTATGGTTAAATTTCACTGTTTCAAGATTATCATCATCATCATCATCATCATTATTATTATTATTCGGTAGGGTTTCATCGGGTTAAGTTTTTTCACTCCCGTCGTGACTTGCATCCCGTAATTCAAAAGTAAAATAATAATAATAATAATAATAATAGTAAGCAAAATTTAAAACGATTAAAAGTAATTCATATTAAGAAAGTTAAAATTATTATTATTATTATTATTATTATTATTATTATTATTATTTTCAAAATGGAAACGCAAGCTAAATTAGTTTAAAACAGAAAAAAAAGTCGTGGAATCAGAATAATTTATTTATTTTTTTTGTTGCTTTTTTCCCCATCTTTTTCGGACGTATTTGAATTTCGCGCCATTTTTTTTTTTTTTTTTTTTTTTTTATGGATTATCTCGAAAAACTATTTCGAATCGTTTTCATTCATTCATTCATTCATTGTAATCATTTTATTTATTGATTTCAAAAGTGACAAGTTTCCTTTTCCGCCTTTTTATTTTCGTTTCAGGTTTCCGTCGTTCCCGTCGTTCATTTTTTTTTATTGCGCGCGCGCGCGCGAAACGGAAGCGTCTTTTTCTTTTTTCGGATTTTCGGTTCTTGTCGATTAGTTAAATGTCCGTCGCGGATTTTCTTCGAAAAGGTTGATTTGCTTACGTCGCGAACGGAAAAGGGAAAATTTCTAAAGTTTTCTTTTTTTTTTTTTCCTATTGTTTTTCCGTTCATTTACATAGACTGGAACGCCCTACCGATCGACATAACAAAAAATGGGTTAAATAATAATAATAATAATAATAATAATAATAATAATAATAATTGGGTGAATGTCAACGACGATGAATGTAATAATAAATTTTATACAATTTCGTCATTGAAACCGTAAAAGGAAAAAAGAAAAAAAAAAAAAAATTCTCCTTCTGCGAACGCGGAAGAAAAAAAAAAAATTACAAAGAGTCGACAATCAAAAATTCAATTTCATACATTTACCGAAATGATAATAATAATAATAATAATAATAATAATAATAATAATAATTGCGTCGTCGTTTAATTTTGTGCGACAAAATTTCAAGGTTTTCATTCGTTATTTAAAAAAGTCGAAATATTTTTTTTTTTTTTTTTTTTTACAAATCACTTTCTCTCTTCTATTTCCCCCCTCACTCTCTCTCTCTCTCTCTCTCTCTCTCTCTCTCTCTGGGAAAGGTTATCCGGATTGGCAAATGTTTTTATGATCGTTCCCTCCCCCCTACTTCCCTCTCCTCTGGAATCTCATCGTTCCGTATATATAAGTTGTCGATGTAATGATAATGTTGAATGAGACAAACGTTGCGTCGCTATTTTGTATAATAATAATAATTATTATTATTATGATTATCAGTGCGTAGTTGTTGTTATTGTAATAATTATCATTATTATCATTATTATTATTATTATTATTATTATTATTATTTCGGCGTAAGAATTGGATTCAATGTCATCCGATATAATCGCAATTAAAATATGATAAATTACACTTAAAAAAAGAGACTACTAGTGGATTTTTTTTTTGTGTGTGTGTTAACATTGACTGAACGAACGATGTACTTGACGAATGAGTGAGAGAGAGAGAGAGAAGGGGGGGTAAGAAGGAAGGGGAAAGAAGTGGGGGGGGGAAAGAAAGAGATAGATAGACTAGAAAAAAAATAAAATTTTGCGAATGTGTTTTTTTTTTTTTTTTTCGGTGAGAGAAACATGTTTTTGCCCTTGAAACTTACCGTTTATGTGTGTGTGTGTGTGCGTGAGTGCGTGCGTGCGCGTTCAAGGACTCTAACGAATCATCGTCTAAAACTGATAATGACGAAGAAAATCGAGGTTAGATAGAGAGAATTGAAACAAAAACAAAACTTATCAGGCATGGGATGACGGTGCGGATTAAGAGAGAGAAAAAAGGGAAAGGGAAGCGCGGGGGGTGGGAAAAGGACGAGAAAATTTGTTGATATGGGGGATCCGCCTTTTTGAATTCGTAATTTTAAAAAATGTCTGACTGACTTATCGACGACAACCAAAAACAAAAACAACCGTTAATCGCTAAAAAAAAAAATACGGTTTTCTTTCATTCGCCTTTTTTCAGAATCTCCTTATTCCTTCCCATATCTCTCTCTCTCTCTCTCTTTGTCTCTCTCTCTGTCTGTCTCTGTCTTTCTCTCTCTCTTTGTTTCTCTCTCTCTCTTTGTTTCTCTCTCTCTTTGTCTCTCTCTCTCTCTCTTTGTCTCTCTCTCTCTCTTTGTCTCTCTCTCTCTCTTTGTCTCTCTCTCTCTCTCTGTCTCTCTCTGTCTATCTCTGTCTTTCTCTCTGTCTGTCTCTCTCTTTCCCACCACACGCACAATTTCAAAACGTTCACAATCGCGCACTTTTACTTATTTATTTAATTTTTTTTCGCACTTGAAAAATTGGCGCGAAAATGATAATGATAACGTTGAAAAAAAAAGTTAAAATAAATAAATAAATAAATGAATAAACGGCAAATTTTTTTTTTTTCTTTTAAACATTTATTTTATTATTATTATTATTATTTTTACCTTGGATCGGGCTAAAGAACTCACCTGGGCAAGAAACAGATGCTTCACCTTGACTTAGCCTAATGGTTGTTGT
>NW_002987868.1:148811-174871 GCF_000006295.1 Pediculus humanus corporis | reverse complement strand
TTATTATTATTATTATTATTATTATTATTATTATTATTATTATTATTTTCAAAATGGAAACGCAAGCTAAATTAGTTTAAAACAGAAAAAAAAGTCGTGGAATCAGAATAATTTATTTATTTTTTTTTGTTGCTTTTTTCCCCATCTTTTTCGGACGTATTTGAATTTCGCGCCATTTTTTTTTTTTTTTTTTTTTTTTTTTTTATGGATTATCTCGAAAAACTATTTCGAATCGTTTTCATTCATTCATTCATTCATTGTAATCATTTTATTTGTTGATTTCAAAAGTGACAAGTTTCCTTTTCCGCCTTTTTATTTTCGTTTCAGGTTTCCGTCGTTCCCGTCGTTCATTTTTTTTTATTGGGCGCGCGCGCGCGAAACGGAAGCGTCTTTTTCTTTTTTCGGATTTTCGGTTCTTGTCGATTAGTTAAATGTCCGTCGCGGATTTTCTTCGAAAAGGTTGATTTGCTTACGTCGCGAACGGAAAAGGGAAAATTTCTAAAGTTTTCTTTTTTTTTTTTTTTTCTATTGTTTTTCCGTTCATTTACATAGACTGGAACGCCCTACCGATCGACATAACAAAAAATGGGTTAAATAATAATAATAATAATAATAATAATTGGGTGAATGTCAACGACGATGAATGTAATAATAAATTTTATACAATTTCGTCATTGAAACCGTAAAAGGAAAAAAGAAAAAAAAAAAAAAATTCTCCTTCTGCGAACGCGGAAGAAAAAAAAAAAAAATTAAAAAGAGTCGACAATGGCGACAACGACGACAATGTCGACAATCAAAAATTCAATTTCGTACATTTACCGAAATGATAATAATAATAATAATAATTGCGTCGTCGTTTAATTTTGTGCGACAAAATTTCAAGGTTTTCATTCGTTATTTAAAAAAGTCGAAATATTTTTTTTTTTTTTTTTTTTACAAATCACTTTCTCTCTTTTATTTCCCCCCCTCTCTCTCTGGGAAAGGTTATCCGGATTGGAAAATGTTTATATGATCGTTCCCTCCCCCCTACTTCCCCCTCTTCCTCCTCCTCTGGAATCTCATCGTTCCTTATATATAAGTTGTCGATATAATGATAATGTTGAATGAAACAAACGTTTTGTTGCTATTTTTGTTAATAATAATAATAATAATTATTATTATGATTATCAGTGCGTAGTTGTTGTTGTTATTGTAATAATTATCATTATTATTATTATTATTATTATTTCGGCGTTAGAATTGGATTCAATGTCATCCGATATAATCGCAATTAAAATATGATAAATTACACTTAAAAAAAAAAAAGACTACTAGTGGATTTTTTTTTTGTGTGTGTGTTAACATTGACTGAACGAACGATGTACTTGACGAATGAGTGAGAGAGAGAGAGAGAAGGGGGGGTAAGAAGGAAGGGGAAAGAAGTGGGGGGGGGAAAGAAAGAGATAGATAGACTAGAAAAAAAATAAAATTTTGCGAATGTGTTTTTTTTTTTTTTTTTCGGTGAGAGAAACATGTTTTTGCCCTTGAAACTTACCGTTTATGTGTGTGTGTGTGTGCGTGAGTGCGTGCGTGCGCGTTCAAGGACTCTAACGAATCATCGTCTAAAACTGATAAT
The DNA here is from genome assembly GCF_000006295.1 of Pediculus humanus corporis. NCBI lineage: Eukaryota > Metazoa > Arthropoda > Insecta > Psocodea > Pediculidae > Pediculus > Pediculus humanus. Next base: position 173,256 of record NW_002987868.1, on the reverse strand, counting down.
GAGGAAGAAAATCGAGGTTAGATAGAGAGAATTGAAACAAAAACAAAACTTATCAGGCATGGGATGACGGTGCGGATGAAGAGAGAGAAAAAAGGGAAAGGGAAAGAGGAACGAAAGGGAAGCGGGGTGGGGGTGGGAAAAGGACGAGAAAATTTGTTGATATGGGGGATCCGCCTTTTTGAATTCGTAATTTTAAAAAATGTCTGACTGACTTATCGACGACAACCAAAAACAAAAACAAAAACAACCGTTAATCGCTAAAAAAAAAAATACGGTTTTCTTTCATTCGCCTTTTTTCAGAATCTCCTTATTCCTTCCCATATCTCTCTCTCTCTCTCTCACTCTTTTACGTTTTGTCTCTCTCTTTCTCTCTCTCTCTGTCTATCTCTGTCTTTCTCTCTGTCTGTCTCTCTCTTTCCCACCACACGCACAATTTCAAAACGTTCACAATCGCGCACTTTTATTTATTTATTTAATTTTTTTTCGCACTTGAAAAATTGGCGCGAAAATGATAATGATAACGTTGAAAAAAAAAGTTAAAATAAATAAATAAATAAATGAATAAACGGCAAATTTTTTTTTTTTTTTTCAACATTTATTTTATTATTATTATTATTATTTTTACCTTGGATCGGGCTAAAGAACTCACCTGGGCAAGAAACAGATGCTTCACCTTGACTTAGCCTAATGGTTGTTGTTGTTGTGTGAGTTAGAGTGTGTGTTTGTTTGTGTTTGTTAGTCCTCGAAAAAAAAAAAAAAAAAAAAAAATTTATTGTTTGAAAAACTTCCGTTCGAATCATTAAAAAAGAGAAAAAACTTTGAACATTTTCAGAGAGGAGGGGAGAGGGAGAGAGAGAGAGATGGAAAATAGGAATGCGAGCACGCATGTGTGTGTGAGAGAGAGATAGAATGAAACTTTTATATGAACAAAAAGAAAAAAAACCCGGAAAAATGGCGCGAATTTTCGTTTGTTTGTTTGCGAATGAACGTACGGGTGGGAAATTTAAATTTAAGTATTTACGCGGGTTTTTTTTCCGTCGTGTCTTTAATCAATCGGAATTTTTTTTTTTTTTTTTTTTTGCAACGTCATCAATCTTAAATCCTTAATTCAAACTTTTTTTTTTTTGTAAATTGAATGACTTATTTGAACGAGTCATTATCATTATTATTTAGTAATGTTTGTGTTTGTTTGGTTTGTTTTTTGGCGCGAAACAATTTGAAATTAGTTAACCGTTTATTCAAATTTTTTTAAAGGGAAGGAAAGGAAGGAAAGGAGGGAGGAAGAGGGGAATAAGGGGGAAGGGGGGGAAATACGCAAGAAAATTTTTAGTGTTTATATAACGATCGGGAGCAAAAAGGGAAAAGGAAAGGGAAGGATGGATGGAAGGAAGGAAGGAAGGAAAACTTTTCGAGATTTTTGAGATGGGAAAGGTCGGCAACCTGTTGATCAAAATCCTTTTTTTTACATTTTTATGATGGGATCGGAGATTCGTATACGAACAAACGAACGAACCTTTTTTTTTTAATTCTTTTTGTCGTGAACGAAGAAGAACCTTTTCTGTCTGTCTTTTTCTCTCTTCTCCTGCGGACACGAAGGGAAATAATTTCAAAAAGGGATTTGAAAAGGTTTCGAGAAAAACTTTTGAAATTTCTTCGGAAAAGTTGCACCGAAATATAAACCGGAAAGGGAGGGAGGAAGGAAGGGATTTGAATCGATTTCATCGTGGAAATTATTTTTCGTGTCATTAGAAAAAAATTTTTGGATTTTTTCGTCGTCGTCGTCGTCATCGGTAGTGGGTTTCTAATGATTTTCATTAATTTTAATTAATTAATTAATTAATTAATTATTTAAAAAAGGGAACTGAAATAAACTCGTTTAATTTTATAATTTATAATTTTTTTTTTTTTTTTTTTATTGTTCGAGATTTCCGGTCGAGAATTTCGATGAATCGAAATTTATTAAATTAAATTTTAAAAATAAAAAAAATTTTTTTTTTTTTTTTTTTATCTCAAATTCGAATCTTTTGCGGAACGAAATCCGATTTTTTGTTGGGGGGCTTTTTTTTTTTTTTTTATTTTTTTTTTATTTTCGCGTTTCATCGTGGTACGAGAATAAGAATAATTATTTAAATTATGATAATAAATTATTATTATTATTATTATTATTATTATTATTATTATGATAAAATTTTCCATTTCAAAAATAAAAAAATAAAAAAAAATTTTAAATTGGGAGAATGAGAAAATAAAAATGGCGGATTTTTGTCGTACGCGACGAGTTTATATAAAATCAAATCAGGTTTGAAATGGTTCTCGTTTCGAATGAGAATAAAAAAAAAAAGTAAAATTTTATTTTTATTAAAATTGTTCAAACTTGAATCATCATCATTCATTTCCTTTTCCCTTTCCCTCTTCCTTTCTCTCGCCCCCCCTCGAATTGGTTTATTCGTTCGAAATTATCGTAAAAGGTTTTTTTTTTTTCTATTGACACGATCGATTATCGGTAATGGCGGTGGTGAAAAAGGTTTTTCGAATAGACGTGTAACGAATACTGATATTCTCCTGTCGCTCGTCTGCTGCTCCTGCTCCTGTTGTCGCCGAACGTTCTCGAAGCTTCCACCTCCTCCTTCTTTTTTTTTTTATGTGTACCTGTCACGCGTTCTTGATTTTCCTTTCGTTTTATTTTCGTGTCGTAATTAATTTTAAACGATAAAGGAAAGGAAAAGGAAAAGAAAAAAAAAAAAATGGCACGACCGACTGATTTTCCTCAGACCTGGAATTTTTAATTCGTTGTTGTTTCCCCGATTTACCAAAAAAAAAAAAACCTGTTTTGTTAATTTTTTTAAAAATAGAAATAATAATAATAATCATGATAATTAGTATTATGTTTAATAATAATATTAATAATTTTATTGTAATAAAGGTTAATGAGAGCGAGAGAGAGAGAGAGGGAGAGGGAAAGGGAAAGAGAGAGGATTTATTTTTAAATTGATGGTCAGCCAAGTCGAACGATTAAATAATTTCTTTTCATTATCGTCGTAATCATTATCATAATCGTTATTATTATTATCATTATTATTGTGGTTGTAAAAGAGAAAACCTGGACCTACGCCCCTCCCTCCCACAAATCTCACCCCGATGCAAGTTATTAGGGTAGGAGGGTGTTCGAGGAGTCACCACCCCCACGTTTTTCTTTATCACTTATCAAAAATTATTTTTTCCCTCCCCTCCCCTCATCCTCCCAATCTCCTCCTACCTTTCCTACCTTCTTTCGTGTCGAAATTTTTAAATTCCAAAAACACTGGAGAGAGGTACGGGACGGTTGGAGAGTCGTTTGAAAAATTTCCAGGTAGAAAAGAAGAGAAGAAAAAAAAAGCAAAAAAAAGGAAATTGATTTTATTAAACGTTTCGCGTGAAAGTTTTTTTTTTTTTTTTTTTCAATAACGACGAGGACGATAATAATAATAATAATAATAATAATAATTAAATGTTTAAAAGGTTTTTCAGGTTTTTGAATTGAATTGAATTGAATTTGGCCTTTGGCAGGTTCGGTGGCCATTCAGTCTGCTAAAATTCTCGGAATTTTTTTTTTCGAAAAAGAAAACCTGATTTTTTTTTTTTTTTTGGAATTCTTTAAATTTTTTCTCTTTTTTGTTGTTTGTTGTTGTTGTTCTTGCGAAGAGATGATGATAATGATGATGATGATTTATTTTATGCGATCCTATCGAGATTGTGACCAAAAAAAGATTTTTTTTTTTTTTTTGCTTTTCTTTCGCTTCCTTTCTTTCTCTCCCGTTCTCCAAAAAAAAAATTTTTACTTTTTAAAAGATGACCCGACGTGAAAAAAATGTAAAATTTTTCTATTATTATTATCATCATTATCATTATTATTATAAAATAAGTTTTTTTAATTCGTGTGTTACGAACGTATTCGTACAAACGAACACAAGTACAGGATTGCAAATAAATCTTTTTTTTTTTTTTTTCTATTTTTTTTTGTATAAAGTTAATTTATTATTATTATTATTATTTAAAAAAAAACAAGTTTAAAGGTACGCGGCGTAACGTCTGCGTTGGTGATGGTGGTGGTGGTGGTGGCGGCGTCGTCGGCGGAACGGCGGATTTCGTTATAATTAAAATTTCATAAATTAAAGTCTAATTGGTCGGAGAGGTTAATCATGATTCATTTAATTTTTTTTTTTTTAAAAATAATTATTTAGTTTTATTACCATTATCATTATTATTATCATTATTATTATTATCGTCGTCGTCGTCGTGGAAATTAAAAAAAAAAAAAAAAAACTGAATTTTTTCTTTAAAATTATTATTAGAAAGAAAAAAAATAGTTCGGTCGAAGGTTGGCGGTTTGCAAAAAGTGAACGTGGATTCTTAAAATTGATTTTCAAAAAGCGCGGGAAAAAATTTAACTTCCGGTAACTAAAACTAATCGTTTTCGTCTGCTACGAGTTAGGATTTCCCTAACTTGCTAATTGTTATAAAAAAAAAAAAAAAATTAATGAGGTGAGCGCCGCGCTGCGCCGCGCCGCGCCTACCCACTCAACTAATCAATTAGTGAAATTATTATTATGGAAAGGAAATGCCAACTGTTGAAAAAAAAAAAAAAAAAAAATTTTTTTTTTCTTTTTTTTATGTAACAACTTGTCGTGAGAGTTAATTAGCGTATCAAGTTCAGGTATGTGTTCAGGTGTCAAAATATATAATTTTTTTTTTAAAAATCTTTTCCTTCCTCCCTCCTTCCCTCTCTCTATCTCTTTCTCTCTCATTAGAGTCCGTTTGTGTTGTCTGTCCTTTTTTATCACCATTAATTTAATAATTTTGATTTATGGAAGGAAGGTAGGAAGAAAGGAAGGAAAGAAGGGAAAAGGTCATAAATAATTTTACCTGTTGACCTCAGACGAAGACGACAACAAATGGGAGGGGGAAAAAATGAGTGAGAGAGAGGGAGAAAGTCGGAAATGAATCCCGAAGGAAGAAAATTTAAAAATATTTTTTTTTTTTTTTTAATAAAAGTTAAAGACGGATTAAAATGGCGGATATGAACGCACTTTTTTTAAAAAATCCCATAATTCGATCATTCAATCATTCAATCATTCATTCATTCATCGAATTCAATCAATCCGCGATTGGATTTAATTCGAAATGAAAAAAGCAACAACTGACGTCACACACACGCACAAACGTTTCGTTGCGTAATAGGATTTTGTATGGGAAGCGGAAAGAGTTGAGAAGGATAAAAAAAAAGGGTGGAAGGGAAAGAGGGAGTTTGGGGGTAGGGGAAAAGGGAATGCAGGGGGAAGGTAAGACGATAAAGAGAGAGAGAGAGAGAGAACGTTGTTCGTTTGAGCGACATATGAAAATTATCAAAACTTTTTCATTAAAAAAAAAAAAAAAAATGAATGAGTGATTCCGTTTGTTCGTTTGTTTGTTTGTTTGTCTCTCCGTTCGTTCGTCCATTTTCTCGTTTGACGATTGTTTTTGTCATTTGATTTGATACGTCAATGATTATATATATTTATATAATTTTTGTTTGTTTGTTTGTTTGTTTTCCAGTTCGAATGACTACACTAGGGGAATACTTCAAACGATAGGATTTAAAGAATTCAAAGATTATCTTTTGCTCGACGAAGACGGTAGAAAAAGTGAAAATGGTAAAAAATTATTCGAAAACGGTGTCGAACTTTTAAAAATTGCGACAAAACAATACGCGACGAGACAGAGAAGATGGATAAGAAATAGATTTTTGAAAAATGCTCGAAGACAGGTATGTTAGTTTTTTTCTTTTTTATCGTAATGATGATGGTGATGGCGATGATGACGGTGTTGGTGACAACGTACAGGTACCGCCCATATACGGACTCGACGCGACGGATTTGTCAAAATGGAACGAAAACGTTTTGGAAAAAGCTTCGGACATCGTCGAGTGTCATTTGGCGGGTAGAAAATCCGCGATAAAACCTCTCCCGATGGAAAATGAAAAAATTTCCATCGATAAAAGTTACCACTGTCAAGTTTGCGACAGGATATTCGTTGGAAAATTACAATGGGAAAGTCACGTGGAAAGTAAAAAACACAGGGGAGTCCTAAAGAAAAAAGAAAGGATGAAAAAGGAACAAGAAAAAGAAAAAGAAGAAGAGGAAAAGGAGAAAATGAGGAAAAACGAAGAGAATTTCACAAACGTGGATTCAGGTTAATATTTATTATGATAATAATAATAATAAAAAAGGAAAAAAAAATTATCATCATCATCATTATTATTACTATTATTATGATTATCATCATTATCATTAATATTTATCATTCTTTAAAATTTTTTTTCCTTTTTCTACTGAACCTTTCCCCCTCCCTTCCCTTCCCTCTCTTTCTCTCTCTCGTTACTACCTATTCTTACATTTAGTAAAACGTGGCATTAGTGTAATTAAACTAACCGTAAATTATAAAATGATAATAATCATTATTATTACTATTATTATTATCATTAAAATTCCGACGAATTCTTTTGGGGAAAAAAAATAAAAAAAAAAAATTTTCCGATTTATTATTTAAATTGAAAGTGATTTTTTTTTTTTTTTAAAAATAATTAAACATTATCATTATCATAATCGTATCGCATAATTTTAATAACAATAATAATAATAATAAGAGCATTTAATTCAAAGGAATCGGAAATGAATCTGGGTGTGTGTGTGTCTGGAAAATCCTGTGGAAAATGAATGCTGAGAAAACTTTGACGGGAGTATCACGGGAAATCACAACAATGACGACAACAACAACAATAACAACCATAATAGTAATAATAATGATAATAAAATTATTATCGTAATCATTATGAACAAAAAGAAGGATAGAAAAGCAAAAAACCAAAACGAAATCAAATTCTTCTAACAATTCTCGTAAAAAAAAAAATTTATTTTAATCTGAAATAATTACGCTAAACGGTAACTAAAAATCATCATCATCATCATCATTATTATCATTATTATTATTATTATTATTATTATTATTTCGTTTAAAAATAAGAATCACTTTAAAATTTTTTTTTTTTTATTAACTAAACTAAGACATCGTCGTGTATTTCCGTTTCCACCGACCCCGAATCTTTTCTTTTTTTCTATCCTCTTCCTCTTTGTCGTCGTCATCGACATCATCACCTTCTTCTTCATCATTATCATCATCATCGATGACGGAATTTTTCCAATTGAATTCTCTCGAATTTTTAGGTCCCCTATGATCGTAAGAATACAATCTCGGATCTCTGTCGCAAATGAATTTATAAGCGAGACAAAGCCTGTTCCAATCGTCCATCGTCATTTGATAGGATCTTAATTTCGGATTTAATTCCGAACGTTGAAATAATTCAACGGATAATTTATCCGACAATTCTTTCGGGAATAAATTTCTGGAATGAAAAGAAAAAAAAAAAAAATCCAATCGAATGCGTAGTAAGTAGAAAAAAAAATAATAATAATAATAATTTTTCTTCTTTAACCGTCGCCGCAGCCGCCACCGCCGCCCTTTACATTCGTTTTTGCCGCGAGGATAAAAGAAGAAAAAAATTTAAAAAAAATTCTTCTTACGCCACGGCTCGATTGCAATATTTCTGTCGGTAGTTGAACATTATTCTCAAAACTTTTTCAACGATTTCAAAATCCATTTTAATAAAAGGTTCGATCAAAGGTTCGAAATGTACGACGCCGACGTCGACTTTCGGCTTGGGAAGAAAAGCCGTTCCGGGTATTTTGAATTTTAAATGTACGTCGCACCAATTTTGACACATGACCGACAAACGACATCGATTTTTACTTCCCGGAATCCCGATTATCCTTTCGGCAACCTCTTCTTGAAACGTCAAAGTCATTTTGACTCTTCCGAGTGACCAAGCGTTTCTCCTAAAGGAATATAAATTACACTTTTATCCCTTTTCCCTTTTTGTTTCCTACTCTTATACAACTGTTTGTCTTTCGATACATAACTCCATGATTATTTATTACGGTAATAGTTACCTCAGTGATATGTCATTCAACCATCTTACGATTAACGGTGTCGATACATTAAATGGTAAATTACCTATTAAGTGAATATTTGGTGTGACGTCATTCCAATTTTTTTTTAACGATTCGTCGAATAATTTACTCAGATCGTAATCCATAATGTCGGCATAAATGATTTTAAAATCACAATAACTACTCGTTTCCAAATTCTGAAATTTTATATTACCAGTAAAACTTTATCATTATCATTATTATTATGTAAGCGGGGGTGGGGTGGGAGGGGAGGGGTAGGAAATGTAATTATTACCTCAAGCATTGGTTCGAATCTTTGATCTTTTTCAATGACTACAACTTTTTGAGGATTTCTCATTAGTATTGATCTCGTTATGGCACCTGGACCTGGTCCCACTTCGCAAACTTCTCCATCTTTTATTTTTCCAGCTGCTTTAACAATTCTATCAGTGATTCTTAAATTTAATAGGAAATTTTGAGATAATCTTTTCAATGCGTGAACTTGATATAATTTAAGAAGCTCTCTAATTGTCGGTAAGGGTGAAATGGTTACAGACATGGTTATTGACAAACTAATAAAATGTGTGCTCTAATATGTATGTATATTATGATTTTAAAATTCTAGGTGGCTCTTCGAAATCATCCAAAAATGTCTCTTGTCTTATTTTATATATTGAAAATGAGTATATTGATAAAACCAATGCAAAGGATCCGGCTAAGAAAGCTCTCTTTCTGTACAATAATTTCCTACCGATGATTGACCTGTTGAAATTTTTTTCTTCGACTAATTTTTTATACACTTTAGCAGTTTTTAATTTTTCATCGTTTTCAAAATCAGCCAAAGGCATGTACTTTTTATCAGACATATCTTTCTCAGTATCTGAAATGTTAAAAATTGATAATTAAAAACGTAATTAGTCAGTTTCATGAGTATTGCATGAAGTTTAATTATTTTACAATATATATATATATAAAAACGAAATTCAAGATTTAAACATATATTTTAATAACCTAAAAATTTACAAATAATTACCTAACGATATTTGATTCACACTTGATTTAGTTTTCTAATGATCTCGAGACAGTATAAAGAAACAAAATGTCTTGCACCTTATTTTACTGAGTAACGTATATATATCGAGATTTAATACAACGGAAAATATTATCTTAACGAATGATACTTATCATGTTACTATTTAACAAAGTCTTGAGTAAATTTAAAAAGCAGACATTACCGGAAACTCGGTTAGTCAAAATAAAAACATTAAAAAAAATTAAATCAAATTAAATAATCGTCGTAATATCGCACGGGTTGTCGATGAAAATAATTAAAATAAATAATTTTAATTTTTTAAATTTTATTTTTAACATTTATAAATGTTTAATTATGAAAAAAAAAAAAAATGAAAAATACATGAATTGCAAAAAGTATTTAAGTCGATTTGCAGAGTATGCAATTTATTGAATACAGGAGGCAGTGTAAAAATTGACGATTTCCTATTGGTCGAAATTGTAAACGATTTGTGCGCATGATCGAGTTCTTTGTTTTGCAACACAGTATTTACGTAATGTAAAGTATTTTTTTTTTAATATATTCCGTACCAACTTTCGTTCTTTTTTTTTTTTTTTTTTTTTTTTTTTTTTGTCTCTCATCGTGAAGGGAAAAAATTTCGTATGTGTGACAATGCCATTTATATCAAAAGATTGGCGTTCTCCTGGGGAAGAATGGGTTAAAACCCGAGAAGGTTGGGAAAAGAAAAAAATATTAGAATGCGGACGACATTTGTTACTTTCTCAAACGGAAAATACAAATACTAGGTAAGTCATTCGTTTGTTTATCCTCTCAGCTGATCGATTATTTATTTATTTATTTTTATTTTTTTCAACGTTTGTAATTTGCTTTTATAAATATATATATATATATTAATTTAAACGTTTAATTATTATTTATTATTAATATTATTTAATTTATTTTTCAATTCAATATTTAAATAATTAAAATTAAATTTGATGTGAAATTAGTTTACTTTTAAATGTCAAAGTCCTTTGTTTTATTTTATTATTATTATTATTATTATTTTTTTTTTTTTTGGCATTATCGATCCGATAATTTTTTTATTTAATTCGAATAAATTTATTTATGTATAATATTATTAATAGAATTGCATGAATTTTATTTTTTTTAAATAAAATTTTATTGTTTCACGTAATTGCGACCTAAATTCATTCTTCTTATATTGAATTTAATGACCAGAAACTTTTTTTTTTTTTTTTTTTGTTCTTTCCAACTAATTACGTCGAAACAATAAAATTTGTTTTTCATTTTCAATTAATTTTGCACATTTAAAAAAATGGAGTCTGGCTCGATAAAACGTAAAAAAAAAAAAAAAAAAAAAATTAATTTTTTTGTTTGTACACACATCGTTTCATTTTCTTTCTCTTCCCCCCCCCCCTCTCTCTCTCTCTCTCTCTCTCTCGTTATCTTATCCATCTTTTATCACTATCAAATCAGACGAGAAAGAAAAAAAAAAAATAAAAATTTAAATTTATTTAAAAATTTCACGGTACGGTCCCGGTCCCCTTTCTCCCCGCAAAAAAAAAAAAAAAATTCGAAATGAAAACTTTTGGAAAAAATTAAATAAAAAAATTATTTTCGATTATTATTATTATTATTACTATTTTTTTTAAAATTGAAAACGCGGGGAAAAATTGAAATTTAATTTCCGGTTAATTGATTGAATGATTTTTTTTTTTTTTAAATATGCTTTTTATTATTATTATTAATAATACTTAGTGTAAAGAAAAAGAAAACTTTCTTTTTTTTTATATAAATATATCTGAAACGCGTAATAATCTTGTTGCTTTTCGTTTAAATTTCCTTGTTTCTCTCTCTCTCTCCTTCTCTTTCTTTCTCCTTCTCTTTCTTTCTCCTTCTCTTTTTCTTAAAAACTTTTAAATTTAAAAATTTCTCGAAGAGTTCTAAATTTATATATATTTAAAATAAAGAGTGAGAGAGAGAGAGAGGGGGGGAAAAGAAGCGGAAACGAGGTCAAACAATTACGTGAAAGAATATACGGGATATACAAAAAAAGAAAGAAAATCGTGGCATTAGAAAAAAAAAACGTAATTAGTAAAACTTTTTTAAATTGCTCACTTTTTCTTATCTGTTATCATTATGTTTTCCATATTTGTTAATTATTTTACACTAAGTTTTCTCTCATAGAAAATATAAAAATTATTTTTCGTTTATTCGTAAGTGACGTAATCGCACATCCGGTTATGTTTCATTAAAATTATTATTATTATTATTATCGATTTTATTTTTTCATACTTATTTGCTTTCCACTTTCTTATTCTTTTTTTCCTTTCTTTTTTTATTATTATTATTAAATTAACTTAATAAAGGATTTTGTTCATAAATGATAAGAGGTCTTTTAGTGAATAATAATGATAATAATAATAATATTAGTATTAGTAGTAACCCTTGACTGATTGCGAATGACGAAACCGGTTTCGTAACGGTGGAAAAATATAAAAGTACTTCCGGAAGATTCCTCCTCCCTTCTCCTCCCAAGGCGGTAAAATGGTCGACATGCTGGATAAAGTCAAAGAAATCGTATACCAAATGCATCCACCCACTCTTGATTTCATAATAATAATAATAATAATAATAATAATGAATTTAATTTTTTTTCTTTACAGAATTCCATCGATTGGAAATTACGAAAGAGATGAAAGAAAAATTAAAATCCAAAGAGTTTCTTCTAGTCGTTGGTAATTTTTTTTTTTTTTTTTAATAATTTTTTATTACAAGACAAAAGTTACGAATATTTAAATAAATTGTTTTATTTTAAGGTACGACGAAAATGACGTCGTCGTCGACGTCGATGACGTAGACGTCGTCGTTTACGACGAATGCAACAAAGAAAACATGGAATTAGTAGACGATCAAGAGAATTTAGTAAGAGTTATACAACCTCATTGTCAAGTAGTAATTAAATGTACGAGAGAAATAGCAGGATTTAACGGTTTATCGGATGCGTTCAAAAGACTCGATTTCAGGTTGGCCAATATAAACGAAGAAAACAAAATGACGTCGTTCCAATAATATTAATTTAATTTTCGTTGTTGTTAATTTAAAACAGGAACGCCGTTCACGACGTTCGTCGTTTCAATTACATTTGTAAACTTTTAGACCTCTTGATAACGCACAAGTTGAGCATGTTATCAGGATGCGCGCAAAAGGTTTTGTTCAACATGTTGGAAGAGGTCGCGTATCAGGTGTCGATAAGTCAGCAAAATATTCACATGTTGAATAAATTGTTAAATCAACTCAGGGTCATGATAGATTGCGCATGTTGGGGAAGACCACTCGGAAGCACACTCCTTTGGGAATCTCATTTGAGAACCATCAATAGAATATTGACCATAGCAAACGGTATCGTTATAAACGAGGTGAGACGCACGATGAAATAATGATGATGATGATGATGATGTTGATGATAATTTTGGAGGGGTTTTTTTTTTTTTTTTTTTTTTTGCTTCCTTTCCACAGCCCGGTGATGACGTTTATCCAAAAATAGAAAATCTACCGGAGGAATGCATACGTGAAATATTATTAAGATTAGCGGATCACAAAGATTTGGAAAGTTCTAGAAAAGCGTATTCGGTCATGTCGAAACTCGTGAACGAACAAAGGATTTGGAGAGAACTTTGTCAATTTCATTTTACTCAACAGCAAATAAATTCACTCGAAACGGGAACAACGGTGGAGCGGGATGGGAAAAATGACGTGGAAGGAGGTCAAAAAAATTGGCAAAATATTTATCACAAGTTAAGAAAGTGAGTCGTTTGAATTAACAAAAAAAGAAATATCGTGGCACGATTGAAATCCTCGTCGTCGTCGTCGCCGTCGGCGTTAACTACGTCCACGTCATTTGAAAGGTTTTAATAATTTTTTTTTAGGTCTTACGGTTTGAGAGAAGAATATGCGGAAATGATTCAATTGTGTAGAAATTGTAATTGTTTGTTCTGGAAAAGCATAGGACATCCTTGCATCGCAGATCAAAATCCAGGATTCCAGGAAAAGTTAGAAGATGTTGATAAAAGTTCCTTACACATTCCGATACCTCCCCAAGCTTTTCTTAAATTTTTTTCACTATGAATTTTCATTTTTTTGTTACTGTTGGTGCTGCTACTACTACTGCTGTTGCTGATGATGCTGCTGCTCTTTGTGTCGTTTGTATATTTAATATGGCCGACCCGATAAAAAAAAAACAAATTTGAGCAACTTGAATGTTGAACGAGGAGGTTCAAAGGAGGAGTAGGAGGAGGAGGAATTTATTTTTAAAATTATTTCTTTCGATTTCCTTTTTTTCCGCTCTTCTTATATTTTATCGATTAATATCGACAAAATGTCGGATAGTTGTAGTCGTTAAAAAAAAAGTTACAAATATTTTAAAAAAATAATAATAATAATAAAAATTATGGTTTTTTAAAATTCGGATTTAGTAGGAATCACACAAAGTTATTAACCGTAGCAAAAAAATTTAAAAAAACCGTTTGGATTTGTAGCAAAACGTTTCATTTTTTATCACAATTTAAATTTTATCACGGATTATCAGCTCACTTTGGTCTGTCTTCTGATTTTAAATCACATTTAAAAAAAAAAAAAGGCGGGAAAATGAAAAAATTTGATTTTAAATTAAAAATAAACTACAAATTAAAAAAATTTTAATAAATTTTATTTTAAATATTAGAACATTTTAATTAATCTTAAAAAAATATCGATTGATGTTTCGTTGTATTTATCGATCGATCGATCGATATATCGATTTATCTAGTTTCGCTACGACTGATGAAAATATTATTTTTTCTACCGTGAGTTGTGGTAACTTTTAAAGCTTTGAAATCACGACATTTATTTATAAAAAAGTGGGAAGGGAGGGGAGGGGAGAAGAGGGGGAAGGGATAAAAACAATTTTATCCGGCCGACGAACGAACTCATTTTCCGCCTTTTTACGTAAAAAAAAAAAAACCGTTATTGTTAATCCCCTCGATCATATCTATTAATTAAAGTTTTATAGTAAATATTATTATTATTATTGATAATTGTTTGACTGCTGTCGCTTCTTTTGCTGATGCTACCGATGAAAAAAAAAAAAATTAAAATTTTATTTTAAAATTTCAAAAAAAAAAAAAATTTGAAACGATTTAATTGTAATAATAATAATAATGGGTTTGAATTTATTTATTAAAATTATTTTTGTTATGATAATTACAATATATTTTTCATATTGTTCGCACATTAATAGATATAAATATATATTATAATAATAAAATATTTTAAATTTTAATTGTGTCGTCTTTCTCTCTCTCTCTCTCTCTCTCTCTCTCTCTCTCTCTCTCTCTCTCTCTCTCTCTCTCTCTCTCTCTCTTCTTTCTCTGTCTTTCTCTCTCTTTCTCTTGCCTTCATTTATAAAAAACAAAAAAAATGAAAAAATTTTTTAACGTTGTGTATTATTACTTTCCTTTGAGTGTCCGTTTACTCAAATGGAGTCCGGGCGATGTGGGAAAGGTAAAATGGAAATGGTAGCGGTGGCGGTGGTGGTGGTGGTGGTGGTGGGGATGAATTTTAAACTTTAACGAATTGACGTCAAAGGAAATTAAAAATTAGGATTTATGGAGAATTTAACACGTAAATCGTTGAACAATAAAAAAAAATTTTTTTTTTTCCCCACTTCCATGTAAAAAAATTTACTCCAGCGAATTCACCATCGTTTACACGTACGCGCATATATTTTAATTAAATATAAATAATAATAATAATAATAATAATAATAATGATAATAATGATAAAATCCGCGAGATTTCGGAACGGAAGAAAAAAAATAATAAAAGTTTGTTTCTTTCTTTTTAACTGAAACCTCCTTCCTCCCTCCCTCTCCCACCCTCTCCTCCGCCTTCCCCCACTTTTCCCGCCCCCGCAAATCAACTCCTCGTCGAAAATTATGAAAAAAGAAAAAAATGATGGCCAATTACACACAATTCGAACGATTCCATTAAAAAAAATAAACCTAATTATTTGTCCGAGTAAATATGATGATGTCGTCAATAAAAAAAAAAAAAATTTCCGGATGAAATTAAAAATTTTTTTTTTTAAATACCTTCTCCTCATCCTCATCCTCCTCCTCCTCCCCTTATTCTTTTACCTTACAACTTGTACCTATGTTTAGTTAATCTGGAAAGCCATATGGAAAAATGGAAACAAACGAACGAACAAACAATGAATAATGACGTCAAAGTAAAATCATAACGATTATTATCGTTATGATATAAAAACAAAATTTCTGTCGTTATTAAACATCAGTTGTAAAAAGTTTTATTTATTATTATTATTATTTAAATTTGTTTAAAAGTTTTAAATTTTTATTTGAAGAGAAAAAAAAAAAAACATTTGACAAAAATGAAGTTTTCAAAAGTTTTAAACCAAACGATTTTGATAAGAAAAAAATTTTTTAATAATAATTTATTTTATTTATTATTAATATTAAATGTTTTATTTGATATTTGCGAAAGTTTTAAAACAATCGGAAAAGCTATTAATAATAATAATAATGTAGGATATAAGGGATTAAACGAAACGAAATTTATTAATAATGATAATATTCATCACGTTTATAGAAGAGTCGCATCATCAATGGTACCGATAAGGGATAGAGAAAAAACATCAATTTGTTCATATAAAGTTATAACGGATATAAACAATCAAAGGATTCCTGATAAGATTGATAAGGTGATTTGTTTAAAAGATTCATGCAAGTGTTCCAATCAAGGAGGTTTCAAATGCACTCAATTATACACTCAACTTAACGTTACTTACGTCACAAATGATTTCTTATCAAATTTCGAATTTGAATTGATCGACGTCGAATATGCTTGCGTTTGTTCGAGAGCACCGGGAGGTTCAAATGTTAACCTTTTGGAACCTGTTTTCGTTTGATTTTCACCTTATTTATTTATTTATTATTATTATCGTTTAAATCAACTTTAATCTGTGATACATGATTGCTTATAAGAAGATGAAGAAGTTGAAAACAAATTTCAAACAAATGAGAGTGTTTTATTAATGCCTTTTTTACCCCTTTCTCCCCGCTCCCCGCCATTTTTTTTTTTTTTGCATTATTTCTTTCCTTCTTTCACTTGCCTTATCATTAATATTATTATTATTATTATTGTATATTTTTATTTATTTATTATCAAAATTTAATTTTTTGTATTTATTTAAAATTTAAAAAAAAAAAATAAATTAATAATTATTTTATTTCATTCATACATTTATTTATTTATTTACTTATTATCATTATTATTAACGTTATTATGTATTTATAAAAAATAGTTGGGATTTTAAGTAAAATTATTCAGGTATTGAATAAATAAATAAATAAATAATATTTTAATAATTTGTAAGAAGTAAACGATGTTGGACATAAGACGTCCGCCATTTTGTTTTTTCTACGACGCCATTTGCAAAAACACACAAACAAATGTAAAATTGTTTAGTTAGTTAGAAAATACAACGGGGTAAGTAAGTTTTATTTATTTATTTATTTATTATTTGTAAAATTTAAATTCGTTTGAAATCCAAACCGTTTTTTTTAAAACAAATAATAATAATAATAAAAACGTGAAAGAAAAAATACATTCATTGAACGTGTTCGAAAAACAAATTTTTTTTTCTTTAAAATTTAAAAACGCGTTCAGAAATTTAAAAGTGATTAATGACGTCACACAAACACGACCGGAGGCCATTTTACAATCGTTCATGTATATACAAGGAGTTCGTCGTTTGTTTTGGGGTAAGTTTTTTATTTATTATTATTTTATTTTTTCGGGAAATTAAAAATTCATTATTTTTATTTTTCCTTTACGACAAAAGGAAAATTTTATTTATTTATTTGTTTTTTTTTCTTATTAAAAAGAACTAAATAACATTTTTTTTATAAATATGAAACAAAAAAAAAAAAAAATAATAATTATTGTCACTTTATATTATTTTCATATATATATATATATATATATATATATATATATATATATATATATATATATATATACTTTTTTTCGTTATAAATTATACATTTGTACTTTTTTTTATCATTATTATCATCATCATTATTATGAGTTCATACATTCCATCAAAAAAAAAAAAAAAAAATTTCCAGCAGATTTTTTTTTTTTTCTCATTTCAACGGTAATAAAGGACGAAAAATTTTAATAAACTGGACGGTTTTACACGTTAAACAATATAAAAAATAATAATGATGATATTTTAGTTAATAAACAAAATAATAATAATAATAATAATATGTTTTAACGGGGGGGGGGGGGGAACGATTTTTTACATATGAAAAATTTTTAAATTAACTTTTACGCAAATCCGCGAGTGTGTGTGTGTGTGTGCGGGCGTGTGTACGCGTTTATGTGTGTTCATAATCAAATGAAAATTTTTTTCTTTTAATAAATAAATAAATAAATTAATTAATTAAACGCCATTTTTTTCGTTCTTAACAACGTGACCACGACATATTAACAATAGAAATCAATTTAAAAAAAAAAAATCTTTTGGAAATTTTTTTTTCTTTTTTCTTTTCACACTCATAAATTAATTCGTTCACATTTAAAATTATTATTATTATCATTATAATAAAAATATATATATTATACTGTGTTATAATATATTTATATAAATATCGAGTAATAAAGTTCATTAACGGTTACGATTTAAAAAAAAAAAAAAAAATTTTATTCATGTATACAAGCATGTGTGTGTGTGTGTGTGCACGTGCACGTGCGCGTACGCACACGCACACGCACACCCACGTTTTCCCACATTTAAATAATATTTATATATTTAAAAAAAAAAAAAGAAAACAAGTCTCTTATTACGTATAAATAAATAATAAATAAATAATAAAAAAATTAATAAATAAATAAAAAATTAGAGCACGTGTAAATTTTCACAATTTTTAAATTTAGAGTCTTCTTTTCCAAACAACCACGTGAACATTTGCCTAGCTTTAAGGCTCGCTTTAACTACGCCCCTGGATTTGTACCAGTGTGCCTGTGACGATTCCGGATCTTCGAGTTTTGCATTTGATAATTTTAATCTTATTTGATTTAATATTCCGACTAAAAGTTCGTCTATGTTGTGATTTATACCTACGGACACTTCGATATATTTTGCTCTGAACGTACACGCTAAACATTTACCATCTGAAAACAAAAATAATAATAATAATAATTTTAAAACAATTTAAAGTGTGGGAAAAAATATTTAAATTTCAATTAAAAAACCGTTTTCGGTTTTCCAAACATTATTCAAATGACGACGGTTGGTTGGAAACCCTTTTTTTTTTAAATCGCCATTTTCGTAACGGTTTTTTCTTTTTTTTTAAATTTATACACGTTGTTTAAAATGAACAAAATGATGAATTTTTCCTCGGTTTATGACAATAAAAAAAAAGGTTTCGGACTTTTCGAGTAATCCCTATTTTTAATTACATTTTATTTTCATTTACCTTTCACTTTTATTTATTTATTATTCACGTACGCCATGTTTTACAAGTCAATGGAGATTTACTCGCGACGCCATGTTTGAAAAATACCTTTCGCTTTTGTTTTTTTTTTTTTTTGAATTCTTTTGAACGTTTTCGTCATAACGAAAATCGTGTGGAATGATAATAATAATAATATTAATAATAAATTTTAATTAATTACAAGTTAAGTCACCGGATTAAAAATAAAATTATTACAAATTGGTTGATGCCCACTCGAAAGCATTAATCGATTCCATTTTTTTTTTTTTTTAATTAAAGAGAATTTATCACTTCAAAGGTTTAAAATTAAAGAATAAAAAATAAAAAAACGGTCGTAAGGGTTTTTTATATTTACCCATTAAAACAAAAAAAAAATAATATAAAGTAATTATTTCCAAAAGAATTAATTTAACAATAAAACCTCGATGACCTTGACGCCATTGAATGACGACGACGACAAACATTCAAATTCTTGTTTAATAACCGTTAAATTAAATTATTATTAAATAAATATTCACAACAATTAAACGTTTAAATTAAATCATGCGTTAAATAATTAATAAAGTTGTTTAAACGTTGTGAATATATAATTAATTTTTTTAAAAAAATATCCGAACGAATAAAATTTTTCCTTTTTTTTTAACCAATTAAAATTTTTTATTTTTGTCGCAAGTTTGTAAAACAATATTTTGTCGACGTTTCGTTATTAATAAAATGAATTAATTATAAGAAGAAAAAAAAATTAATTAATTAATTATTTAATTCGAAAAGTAAATAAAATTAAAAATGCGATGAAAAAGTTATTTTATTCCCGAAACGAAAAAAAAATCCCGTTTTAAATAATAATAATAATCCTCGCGTTAAAAATTTAAAAAAAAACAAAAAACCGTTGTTAAAAAATCTAATTTTTTTTATAAATCGCTTATCCTTTTTTATTATAACCGTTATTTTATTTTTATGAACGTTTAAAAAAAATAAAAAGGAACAACAAAAACGATTTTTTTAAATAATCTTTCTCTCTCTCTCGATAAACCTTTCATTTAAACGGTCGTTTGTCGAAAATGGGGATTTTTAAGATTATTGAGAAAGAGAAAAAGAGAGAGAGAAAAAAAAAAACAAAAATGGCCGCTCGCATTCGAGTTATCCCCATTTAAAATATATATATAATAATGATAAGAGGAGGAGGGAGGGGGAGTGGGGGGGGGAAAGAGAAAAACGAAAGAAAAAAAAAAAAATTTCATTCTGTTGTCTTAAATTAATTGCTGGTTTTTAAAACGTTAGACGTTTTCTTTCAGACTATATAAAATGTTCTATTTTCGGAAAAAGCTTTTCATTTACTTTCACAGATTCAAGTGACATGTAAATACGTGACGTCACTTTAAAAGGGGAAATTTCACTTTGTGACGTCATTAAAAATTTTTTTTTTTCTTTCCTTTTAACAATGTGTTATGATAATGTTTATTATTTAAAAAAAAAAAAAAAAAACAGTACGAGAGGGTTTTTTGTTTTGTATTTAAAATTTCGGTTTAAACAAACCGTAGAAAAAAAAAAAAAAAAAAAAAGTTTAAGGAAAAACGTTTTTAATTGGATGAGGGATGGAGGAAAACCCATTGAAATTTTTCCTTTTTTTTCTAAGGGTTTATTAAAAAAAAAAAAAAAAAGTTTTTAATTTTTTACTACAAAAAAATTAAAAATTAAAAAACAGAAAAAAATTATCCGACCGAAAAGTTTTTTCCAGTTTTCCTTTTTTTTTTTTTTTCGTTTAATAATAATAATAATAATAATAATAATAATAATAATAATAATAAGGGGAAAATGAGGAAAAAAAACTTTAACGTATGACTTTTAAACAAAAAATTATGATTTTTACCACGAGGAAAAAGGTAAAAAAAAAAAAAAAAAATTTTGACATATTATTTCCGGTTTTTTTTCACTTCCCTTTCCTCATCTCGCTCTCTCTCTCTCTCTCATTTTTTTTTTTAAACGCAAATATTCCTTATTAAAATCATTTATCACACCTAACAATGACAACGACTACAACGTACCTGATTTTAATTAATTAATTAATTAATTAAAACGCAAAAAAAAAAAATTTTTATTTTTACACGTGATTCAAATAAAATTAGGTAAAAATTAAGGCGGAAACGACGGAGGCGGATACAAAGACAAAAGGAAAAATGGAAAAAAGGAAAAAAAAAATTTTCCATTGAATGGGGGAAAAAAAAATAATCGCCGTTACACGTAATCAATGTAATGACTTTTTTTTAAATAAAAAAAGTTTTGCTTCTATTCAAATAATTATTTTAATTGATTCGAATTTTTTTCTTTTTTCTTGTTTTTTGCTATCGAAATAAAAAAATAATCACGAACACGCACACCTACACACGCAAACGCGTGCAAAAAAAAATAATAAAAATAAAAAACATGTTGAAAATTCCGTGATTTAAATTTCGAGGGGAAAAAAATTTTGAAAAAACATCGAAAGGATTTTGCTACGGTGACGGGGGGGGGGGGCGGTAGGAAGCACACGTAAACCGTAGCAAAAAAAATAAAAATTTTAACCTAATTTAATTTTTCGTTAATTTTTTTGTTTTTTGGATGATCAACCGCTAATTGCACTATCCCTTTTTTTTTTTTTGCTATCGTCAATCGTGATTAATCCAAATATTGCATGCACGTATATAGTCTCTCTCTTTCTCTCACGAAACAGGGAGGGAGAAGGGGAAGGAGGGGGAAGGGGGGAAGGGAAAGAGAGGAAATAAATAGAAAAACTTACCCTGAGCCGATACAGCTCTGCTTCTTGCTAAATCAATTTTATTAGCAACTAATATGGCCGGCCTCGTTCTTAGCAAATCTAAATCGACGAGTCTATTCAATTCCGTTTCCGCTTTTTGAAAGCTCGCTTTATCGATAACAGAATATAAAACGACGAATGCATTTTGTGGATCACTTTTACGTATTTGAATTTTCGAATTTCGTATATTTTCAAAATGTAATTCGGATTCTTCACCATTTAACATAATCGACACGACTTGTTGGTTTGATTCATCTGAAAATAATAATCGATTCCTTTGTGTTCATGTTTTTAAACATTTATTATTATTATTATAAAAACCTTCTTTTGTGGACAAACATCAATGAGATCCGGTAACAAAATTGGGATTTATATTTTAATTAAGTGATAAAAACACAAAATGGGAAAGTAAGTCTATATTAAAATTTACATAATGGCGAATACCTAATGATGAATAAAAAAATCAGCAAAAGCTTTTTTTTTTTTTTTTGTTTTTTTTTTTTTCAAATTCCTGTCGAGTGAAACTTAACAGATATTTAACAAACAAAACGAAAATATATATATTGCGATCTAATTTTTGCGAGAATAAACACCAACGAACGCAAAAAAAAATTGCGAACAAATTTTTTTGCCAACTGGGTCGAAAGTTTGAAATGTAAAAAACAAACGAAATCGTTTAATTAACTTTAAAATTTTTTTTTTTTTTATTTCGGATTATTATTATTATTTTAGTTTTAGGTTAAGGCCCCATCATTATTATTATTAATAAAAGAAAAAATTAAAAACTCACAGTGGGCTTCTGTCGTAAGCGTTAATACATTCAGACGTCATAAATTGTGAAATTAATGCCGTTTTTCCAACTCCCTGTGCTCCGACTAAAGCCACTCTATATGTTGTTATTTCAGGTGGGGGAGGAGGGACTACAGGTAAATTTGTTGTGTTTGATATTTCCTGTTGTTGTTGTTGTTGTGGTGAAAAACCCGGGGGTGCTAAACTGTTACTACGTGATCTCCTCCTCCTAAATGAATCTCCTCTATTAACTACACCTGAAAACACATCATTTATCATTATTATTATCATTAAATTTCTTATTCATTAACAATTTAATACAACTTGATGACGTAATAAAATTTTCTTACTAACATTTTCATTCGTGTATGCATTCATTTTCTTTCTTTCTTTCTTTTTTTCTTTTTTTTTTCTTTTTTACGATCAAAGAAATTTATCGATTTTTTTTCTTTTTTTTTTGATTATTTATTTATTTATATGACGTATTAATTAAAATTATATTTAAAAAAAAAAAAATTATTTACAAAAAATACATAAAATAAACACCTGGAAAAAATAAAAAATAAAGAAAATTTTTCCGATATATTTTTCTTACTCATGATGAAATCAACCCCTTTTGAAATTTTATCATTATTATTATTAGGAAATTCCTTTATATTTGGTTTGTATTGTGTACCTTTATATTAAACGGTTCTTGCTTCGACAGTTTTTTCAACTGTTCTTATACCACCTATAATACCAAGTGCAACACCGCCAATAATGGCACCGTTTAATGATGATTTATACATTGAATTTCCTACTGTTTTATACGAAACATTTGAATCCGCCAATCCCTGCACGCAACCGATTAATCCGCCAATAATAAAACCTAAAATCATTCCGTCTAAAACGTTCTTAAAAGAAAGAAAAAAAGAAAAAAAAAGGAAATGAAAAAAGGGGGGAAAGGGATGGAATATAAATAAAAAATCCGCCATTTTACATTTACGCACGCACGCACGCAAAAAAATCAAATGGAAAAAAGTGAATGTTATTAATAATAAATAAAGAAATAAAATAATTAACCTCTGTGTCGAAAATAAATAGATATGCGGTCATTTTAATTACTTTTAATTTTTTTTTCCTTATTTCCCCGTCTTTAATTAATTTAAATAAACCACAAAAAAGTAAAAAATAAAAAATAAAAACTTTCTTGCGTAAAATAAATAACAACAACAAATAAAAAATTTTCCCGCTGGATTTTTACCACAGAGATAAATAATAAAAATATTAAACAAATTTTTTGAATTTTATTGTCATAGAGTGCGCGCGACACGCAAACCTTAAATTAATTATGGTTGACTTCGTTCGTAGGATTTTTACGTCTATGGTAACAATAACTATCAAGATGGAACTTTTCAAAATGGCGCGTCCGTTTTATCTCTTTTTTCATTTTGTTTTTAAATAAAAATTTAAGAATCCATTTTTTTTATTTTCTTTCTTTTTCTTTTTTTTACCTTAGCAAACTTTTTTTCTCTCTCTCTCTCCTAAAAAACAAAAACTCAGGTGGTTTTTTATTTAATGTAAAATAATAATTTAGTTTTTCAACTTTTTTTTTTTTTTTTATTACTTTTTTGCCTTTTTTTTTCACTTAAAAAAAAAAAAAAATTTAATTTTATGATTGAACGAAATAACAAAGTTTGTTGTTGTTGTTCTTGTTGTTGTTGTTTTTGTTGTTATTTTCATTAAAAAAAAAAAAATAAAAAAATAAAATTTTTACCTTTTTTTATTATTTTTAGTAAAGAAGAAAAAGAAGTCTTTAATTTAAAAAAAAATTATTTATTTATTTATACTTATTTATTTATTTATTAACTATTTATTTTTTATGTAGGTTACGACCACCATGTACCTTTTTATTTTTTAATAAATTTAATAATAAATAAATAAATAAATAGGTTTATGGAAGAATTTTTTTTTTATGTAAATCGTTTTCGATATAAATTTTATTTAAAAAAAAATTTTTTTTTCTGTCATTTTTTGTGTGTTAAGTTACCGACACGTGTTAATACTCGTGCTAATACTCGTGTCAATTATTATTATTATTATTATTTAATAAATTTTTCAGGTTTTTAACGAATTATTTTCAAAAGAATTTTTCAATCCGACATTAAAACTATAATTTTTGAAAAATGCGTCAAAGTCGCTCGAATAATTATCATCATCATCGTCATCATCATCATCATCACCATCATCATCATTATTACGGG
>NW_002987868.1:142919-148791 GCF_000006295.1 Pediculus humanus corporis | reverse complement strand
TTACCTCTCGTTTATATACGTATATTATTATTATTATTATTAACGAAGGTGACGAAATGAAAGGTTATGTTAAAATCAAACGATTTTTTAAATTAAACGCTAACAAATAAATGAAAATGGACGATTAATTAAAAATAGGGGGGATGTGGGGGTGGGAGGGGGAAAAAACGTGAGAAAATAAAAAAAAAAAAATTTTCAATGGTTCCTCGTTAAACTTTTTTTTTTTTTTTTTTTTTTTTTTTTACAGTTCGTAACACGAGATTTAATCGAAAACAAATCGATTTTAATTAAATTGTAAATGGAAATTTTTCAAAGGAATTTAAGGGCCATTTACATATTCAAGGTTAAAAACAAAAAAAATTTTTTTGTGCCAATAAATAAACAGACAATAAATAAATTTTTTGTCGATATCGAGGAGAGAAAAAATTGAAAAAAAAGGTCGTTTGTTGTTTGTTTGTTTGTTTGTTTCGACATAAAAAAAAAATTCACTACATTTTAATATTATTATTATTATTACTTAAACGTTTCTATTCGTAATATTTCGTAACTTTTTCCAATAAGCAAATGTCATAGAATGTTTAAATCAAAACAAAAAAAGTTTTTTTATCGATAACGTCAATGACGACGTCAAAATTTTTTTTTTTCGACTAAAAACTAATTTTTCATTAATTTTTTTTTGTTTTTGTTTTAAGAAATTTGTTAACGATGGATGAATAACATAAAATAGTTTTTGTTTTGTTCTGACGAAAAATAAAAAACCGATTACGCAAAAAAAAAAAAAAAAAAACCAAAACACTTGTTTATTCTATTCGTTCGATTTATAATTTTAAAAACAAAACAAAACAATGCAGTTGTCAATATCGGGGAATTTTTTTTTTATAAAATTTTTAAGTTGGCAAAACGTAAGACTCGTGACGTAATAGATGTCTTCATTGTAATAATGGCGGAAACATTCATCATGTTTATTCGTTTCTTTAACGTTTTGAATAATTTTTTTCTTTTTTTTCCAAGTTTAAATACGATTTACGAATTTTTATGTTTGTTTTAGTGTTATTCGAATGTTTTACGGTTGTCGGATATTATATAACAAACGTTTTATTCACGATTTATTTGTTTTTTTTTTTTAAAATATATTTAGTTTCAGTTTAGTCTACCATAACCAACAGGTGAATATTTATTTATATTTATTTTATTTTTTTTTGACGGCTTTCATCCAATTATTTCACCCTCTAATTATAAAAATTACGTGTTTAATAATAATTAATAATATTTAGTCATTGACTTTTATTGTCTGTGAAAGGTTTAATGCCAAATTTTTTTTTTTTTTAATAAAAAAAAGGGAGGCTGCGTGACGTCATGTAAACGATGATTACTTTTTTTTTTTTTCTTCTTTTTAATTATGAATCATTAATTTTCTTATCATCATCATCATCATCATCATCATCATCATTATTTGATTTTGATCTGTCTGTCGTTTGTTGTTTGATTATATTATTCTCTCCCTCCCCTCTCTCTCTCTCTCTCTCTCTCTTTCTCATGTCTGAATGTTTTATTTATTTATTTATTTTTTTTTTTGTTTTTATTTCGGAATAATTTGAAATTGGGTTATTTTATTTTTGTTTGTTCCGTTTTCTTTTCATTTTCCGACGAAAAACAAAAGAAAATTCTTTTTTTTTTGTTCTCCCATCAGAAAAATAAGAAAAAATTAGTCACGTATTAAAGTTAAGACCGTTATATGATATATTTTTATAACTTTATCAAAACGTAATAAAAATAAATAAATAAAAATCGTGGAAGTAGAAAAATAAATAATATAAATTTTCTTATTTTATATAAAATGATGCTCGTGATTTCTTTTTCATCGTGTCACTATATAAAATAATTAAAGAAAAAAAAATTTTTTTTTATTTTTATGGTTGTTGTGGTAGTTTGTAGTCATCAATCCGTTAATTTTCATTTTAGAAAAAGAAAATTTTAAATTATTTAAAATAAAATGTATTGTTATTTATTTATTTATTTTTTTTTAATGTCGCTGCTGCTTTTGGAAAAATAATAATAATTATTATTATTAAAATGACGACGACGACGACGACGTTCGTAATCTCTATTTAAATTAAAATAAATTTTCCGACTTTTTAAAATTTCCCCTCGTTTATTTTAGTTTTTTTTTTTTTTCCGTTATATTCCTTAAAAATTTTTGTAATTTAATTTTTTTTTTTTTTTATCGCTCGTTTGTTCCCCTATTAAAGTCAAAACGTTTATAATAATGATAATAATTGCGTGCAATTGGTTAAGGCGTGGAAAATTAAAGGTCGAAACAGAAGCGTTTATAACAGACGCACAAGATCAGGCATTACGAAAAGGTCAAGATGATATGTCCCGAATTTGTCAATCGCAGTCGGAAACAATCGAATATTTAATTTCCGGTTGTCCGATACTAGCAAAACACGAATACTTAGAAAAGCACAATCAAATTTGTCAATATCTCCATTGGAGTATATGCCGAGAATATGGAATGGATGGATTACCCAAGAAATGGTACAACCACATTTCAAGCCCGGTTATGACAGGGGGTCGGTATGATCAACAAATCCACACCGACAGAACTGTGCCAGCCAACAAACCGGATATCACCATGCGACATAAGGCGGAAAGGTGGTGTAAATTAATCGAAGTATCCGTACCGGCGGAAAAAAACACCAAAGAAAGAGATTGAAATAGTCAGGATAAGGGAGTGAAAACAGAAACGATTCCGGTCATCGTGGGAACTGGACTGGGAGCCATACCACATTCAATAGGAGGGAATTTGAAGAAGATTCTGAAGAATTTAAAAGGAGAAAAACCGTTACGTGAGACTGCCGGCATTTTTCGAAAGCAGCAGCATCATTGATATTCGACCACTTATCCCTAAGGAATCGTCGGGTAGAGACCCGAAATAAAGGCTCTTGAAAAAATTCCGACAAGTATTTAAAAGTTTATCGTTTTCAAAAGTGAAAATAATAATAATAATAATAATAATAATAAAAATAAATAAAATATAGTATTTTGTTTTTTTTACGGGGGTTCCAGGCAATTGATTTCGTCGAATGTTTTTTTTTTTTTTTTTCGAGTCGTAATTTAAAAGTTAAATTTTCCTTTTTTTATTTTTTTGACAAAGTTTCGCAATTTTCGAACGTATAATTAATAGTTATTTAAATGAAAATAAATTTTAAATAACTAATAACGATCATTAGTAACTTTTTAAAATAATTATTTCTAACGGTTATTATTTAAAAAAAACGTGGCACGAATGAGTAATAAAATGAAAGAAACGGAAAATTAAAAATTTTTTTTTTTTACAATTTTCACGTAGTTTAAATAGAAATTTTTTTGTTGTCAAACTTTTTCAACACACAATCACACGCACAGAAGTACCAACAGCAGCAGCGACAACAAAATTATTATAATTGAATTTTTCATTTTGACATTAAAAAAAGGGAAAATAAAATTCTTATTTTTTTTTAAATTAAAGATTCATTTTTTATAATTCGATTACGGGACTAAGAACAAAATATAAAATCTACCACAACAACAACAGCAAAAAAGGTTTTTTTCCAGTTCAATTTCCAGTCGGAAACATTTTCTAGAATTTTCTTTCGAAAAAAAAAGAAAAAGAGAAATAAAATATCGTTTCCGTGTCAATTATTACATTTCATCTTTTTAAAATTTTTTTCCCCTTCATTAAATACAATTTACATTTTATATTAATTACGTATTTCCGGTTTTTTTTTGCAGACGACACACTGTCACTAACTTCCGTTTATTTTAATTAAATAGTTTTCGATTTTTATTTTTAGAAAAATAATTTTTTTAACTAAATAAACGAAAGAAACGAAAGAAAGGAAAATTTTTTTTTTAATGAAAGTCTGGAACTGGAACTGGAAAAATAAAATAAATAACTTTTTCTATTTCAGAAGTGGAAAATTAATCAGGTTTAACCTTTTTTATTTACCTTTTTCCAACGACGTTCATTAAATAAATTATATATATATAAAATTTATTATTATTACGTTTCATTTTTTCTTTTTTTTTTGCTATAAAATTAAAGCGCTATAAAAAGAAAATTTTTTTAAATTAAATCAAACAATTAAACTACCCGTGATTATTATTATTATTATTATTATTATTATTATTATTATTATTATTATTATTATTTTTATTCAATTGAACGAAACAGAAATTGAACGAAAAAAAAAGAAATTTTTTTTTTCTCTGGAATATTTATATATAAGTATTCATTTTAATTTAATTTTAAAAAAACAAATTTGACTCGTGTTTAACATTCGTTAAGAGGGGTCTTTTAAAGAGTTGAAAATAAAATGATTTTTATTTATTTTTCATCGTCATTCCAAAGCTTTGTTTAACGCTTTCAAAGACAAAGAAGAAAGAAAATGAGAACAAAAAAAATTTTCTTTTTTTCCTTTTCGACAACGACTACGACGACGACATTTTGGACATTAAAAGAAAAGTGAGAGAGAGAGAGAGAGAGAGAGAGAGAGAAACCATAATAAAAAAAAAGAAATCAAAATGGATGAAATTAAAAATAAAAAAAAAAAAAAATTTCTCCAGTTTGACTTATTTTCTTTTGTTTCGATTTAAAAAAAAATTGTTGTTTGACGTATCAGGTTTCCTTTTTGGAAAACATTTTGAAAACGGAAAAACGGAAACAAAAACGATTTTTTATGTTTTGGCGTAAAACGAAAGAAAATCTTGAGGGGCAATAAAAAAAATGTGAAAATTTTTTGTTTTTTTCCGGTAGCAAATGACGAATTGTAGTAATAATTCATAGCAAAATTCATTTCATTCCTATCCCCTCCCCTCCCCCTCCCCCCGTCGGAAAATAATTTAAATAAATAGTTTAATTGAAATAATTTGTTTTTTTTTTTTTTTGACTTCCGGTTTTCATTTAATTAAATTTTTTTTTTTTTGTCAAATTTAATAATATTTTGCGTCCTTATTAAAATGAAATATGGCGTAAATTAAATTAAATGAATTTTCTTTCAAAGCATCTTTTCTTTCCCCCCTTTCCCTCCCGTTTACTCCTTTTCCGGTTAAAGAAAAGAAAATTTTTATTTTTTAAAATTACCTTTTGACGTGAAACTAAACGATCTGAGCCTGTAGGAATCTTCATCTTCACCTTCCATTTGTTCGCCACCCATGAGAGTAGGAACATCTAAAAATGCCGCGGATTTTCTCGGTGTTTGTTTGAAACTTTTCCTCGTCGAACCTTTTCTTCTAATTCCTGGAGATGCATCTGGAGTTGAATTTTGATTGTTTGTCAAATCGATTCTCGTTTCGCTTGATCCCGTGCTAACGGTTCCGTCCACCAAATTGTGAGTTCTTCGTCTTACTGATTTTCCTCCCGTGACTCGAGCACTCTGAAATTCAAAAAATTTATTAATAATAATAATAATGATAATGATAATAATAATAAGGGATGAAATATACTTGTATACATATTTTTTAAGGGTCGTATTTTAATTTTCGAATTAATTTAGTAGGAAATTAAGAGAAAAATAAATTTTTTTATTTTTTTTGTTCGGAGGAAAGGAAGATGATAATGGAAAGAAAGGAGAATGAGGGGGGGAAAAAAGGGGATGAGTCGGTGATGAAATGTAAGAAAAGGTGAGGGAAAACGGGGAGGAGAAGGAGGAGGAGGAGGAGGAGGGAGGGGAGGGATAAAAAAAGGTTGTTTCGCATTAAATAATTATGCAATAAAAATTTTTTCATTTTCATTTTCATTTTTTTTTAAATCCAGGTTTCGGATATTTAAAATTTTTTATATTTTATATATATATATATATATATATATATATATATATATATAATATAT
>NW_002987868.1:88462-142629 GCF_000006295.1 Pediculus humanus corporis | reverse complement strand
ATTGATTGACTGGAATGAATAGAATTCGTGGTAGGAGAGAAAAAGGAAAAAAGGAAAACAAATTTTTATTATTAAATTTAAAATGAAAATAAAATTAGAGAAATTTGATATAAAAAAAGGTAGCAGGCAGCGTATTTTTCGGGAGAAATTCGGCGAAAAAGAAAATTAGGGGGAGGAAGAGGGAATAGGAGGAAGGGGGATAAAGAAAAATTTTAAATTTTTCTTTGAAATATAATAAATATATATATTTTATTTAGTTTAAATAATTAATATTATAAAAAATGGAATCAAATTTTTTTTTTTTTTTTTTTTTTTTGGAAATTTTTCAAAAGTTCAAAAGAATCATTAAATAATAATAATGATAATAATAATGATAATAATTATAGTTTCGTTTAACAAACAAAAATAAAGTAAATAATTTAAAGTATAAGATTGAAATTTAAAGCGCGCGCGCTTTTTAATGTTTTAATTATTTATTTATTAATGTTATTAAATATTTAGGTCGTCAACCTTTTCCGTTTTTTTATTAATATTTTCCACCATTTTGAAATTTTTTTTTCTTTTTTTTTTTAATATGTTTTTTTATACGGTTGAAAATAAAATATCGTAAATTACGAGTGATTTTATTAGAGAGGAATATTAATAATAATAGTAATAATGATGATTACGTAGCATGAGGGGGGTGGGGGTAGGGGGAGAGAAGGAACGACGTTTGACGACGACAGCGACATAAAAAAGAAAAAAACGTCGCGAGAATTTTTTTTTTTTCGGTTTCGTCGTTTGTTCCATGGTTTAAAGAAAATTAAAAATTTTCCGTTAAATTTTTTTTGTTTCCCGACGACGACGACGACACACACACACACGTCGTGGGAATTTATTATCATTTAAAAAATTTATATTTATGGAAAAGCACAAAAAAAAGGAATTACAATCGTATAGTCGTCTGCTGTTGCTGGAAAAAAAAAATATTTCATGCGTCATATTTTTTATTTTTATTTTTGTCTTTTGTTTTTTAACCTTTTTACTTACACCTGACCTCGAAACGTAAAGTTCGAAATTCACGCAATTTGGAAAAAAAAAAGGGGGAACGAGTGGGCGGAGAGGGGAGGATGGGAAATCGTGAAAATTAAAAATGAAAAATTGAAAAGGTAGAAATTTAATACACAGTAGAAAAAAAAAAAACTCAAAATCATATGTTGATAAATGAATTCACCCCCCCCCTTTCCCCAATAAATTTCCAGCCGATTACGATTTTAATGATAATGATGACGATGATGATGATGATGGAAAAAATGAAAATGTAAATAAACGAATTACGAAAATATTTATAAATAATTTTGCATATAATTATAAATTTTATTATTTACTAATTAATAACATTAATTATTATTAATATTTTTTTTTATATCGACGTAATGTTATTGATTGGTTTTATTATTATTCGAACGAGGGGGAGGATGGAGGGGAGGAGTAGGAGGAAGGAGAAGGTAGGGAACGAATTAATAAAACATAAAAATTCGTTTTATTATTTAACAGGTGAAAATACGAAAAAAAAAACCGTTTTAATTAATTAATAATAAATTTTTTATAGGATTTAAAAAAAAATCAAACTTAATTATTTTTAATTATTTGGATATGAGAGAGAGAGAGAGAAAGAGAGAGAAAGAAAGAGAGAGAGAGAGAGACAGAGACAAAGAGAGAAAGAAAGAGAGAGAGAGAGACAGAGAAAAAGAGAGAAAGAAAGAGAGAGAGAGAGACAAAGAAAAAGAGAGAAAGGTGAGAAAATTTGTTATAATAATTTTTTTTTTATTTTTCTCGATAATATCATAAATATTAATATTATTATTATTATTATTATTATTATTATTATTTTTTTTTTTTTTTTTTTTGTTATGTCGTCGGTGTCGTTTTGTCGTTTGATGTCAATCAACCCATTTTTTTTCCTTCGCCTCCCCCCGTTCTCCCCGTTCCCCCCAACAAATACCATGAACCATCACCGCCATCTCGTAACAATAAACGTCGTCGGCGTCATTACACCGCCGCCCCTTCAAACGTGAAGATTCGCATATCGTTGACGCATTTACAAATTTCGAAATTTTTAATCTTTATCGAAAATTTATTAATATTATTATTATTATTAAAAAAAAAAATACGTGACGTCAATGTTGTGACGCAATTTTTTGTTTTAAAAATAAAAAAAAATTTTTCGACGAGGAAGAAACGTCGTCGTTTTATCAATAAATTGATAAAAGGGAAACGTTTTTGATGATAATAATAAATGATTCGAGTCGGTTATTAATTTTTTTTTTTTTTTAAAAATGAGTCGATAACGATGACGACAATAACGATGATAAGAACAATGACGACGATGATAACGATGTTGATGATAATGATGATGATGGCGGTGGTGGTGATGGTAAAATTAATAAGAAATTGATTGAATGAAAATCAATAAGTAAAAAAAAAAAAAAAAGGGAAATAAATTCGACAAAATTTTTTTATTTTTTTCTACCAGCAGCAACAGCAGAAGAAAAAAGAGGAAAATTTTTTTTTTTTTTTATAAATCCTTATTTATCATTTGGTAAAGGTTTCGAACGTTGAAAAAAAGGAAAAAAAGGAAAAAAAAAAGAAATAAAAAAAAAAAAAAAAGATCATGTAGTGCAGAGAGAGAAAGAGTGAGAGAAAAAAAGAGAGAGAGAGGGGTGAAAGGGGGAAGGGTTATTCGTTCCCTGACATTTAAAAAAAAAACATTTTCCTTTCCTTTCCTTTTTTTCCTTTTTTTCCTTTCTAGTATAAAAAAAAAAAAAGATTTTAAGGTATTTCGAAAAGGACATATACTTAAATTGAATAATATAAAAACTCGTAACACGGTCGTTTAGTACCGTTTTTATCATCATCATCATCATTATTTCACTCGTTTTGTTAAAGTCTATTAATTTAAACGTAAAAAACGTTAAACTTTATATACTCGTATGATTGCAAACCGGGGGGTGGGGCGAGGGTGGGGTTAAATAAGTTTATATATATATTAGAAAAACCGTTGGAAAATTAAATGTAATTAAATGTCAAAAAATTATTATTATTATTATTATTTCTGAACGAAAAAATGAAAAAAACGTTACATTGGAAAATAAATTGATTTTTAACCGTAAAAAGAAAATGAAAATGCCATTTTCAATGATTTGTCATAAACCAAATGAAGCAGAAGAAAAAAAAGGAAAATGGATTTTACAACGAGAAATCTAAAAAAAAAAAAAAAAAAAAAACATGGCGGAAATATTTAAAGAAAAATTCAATTTTTTTCGTTTTTTTTTTTTCCGAGAAGAATATAAATTTTTTTTTATTACGAGGAGGAGAGGAGAGGAGAAGGAAGGAGGAGGAGGAGAGAAGTTAAAAAAAGTTTTCCTGTATGAAAAAATTTTGTTGAACAAGAAGTGAAAAAAGTTTAAGAAAAAAAAAGAAAATTTTAAATTAATAAAAAAAAAAGAAAAAATGGAAAATGGAAAACGTGTGCAATAACGCGCCGACGAATGTTAAAAAAAAAAAAAATCAAAACAAGAAAAAAAAAAAGGAAAAAATTTCTATGTCAAATATATATATATATAAAAATATAAAACGATGTTGAAACGTTTAGAAGGAAAAAAAAAGGTCGGAAAAAAGGAAAAACGGAAAAGGAAAACAAAAAAAAAAAAAAAGGAAAAAAAGAAATTGATGGAAAAAAAACGGAAAAAGTTACAAATCAAATGAAAGGATGAAGAGAGGGAAGGGGGCGGAAAGAAGAAGGAGATGAGGAAAAACGGGGGGCGGGGGTGAGAAATGGAAAAAAAAAAATTTCCTTTTTTGTCGTCGTCGTCGTCGATTTCCGTTAATTACGATTTTCTTTTTTTTAAATTTTCTTAATCGTTTAATGAGTGAACGCCTCCATTTTGTTATTATTTTCACTATGGAGGGAGGGGGAGGGAAAAATTCGATCGAAATCCTTTTAGGCTTGAGATTTAATAATAAAGAAAAAAAAAATTTCTTAACCTTATCCAAAAAAAAAAGATATAATAATAATAATAATAAAAATAAATTTTTCTCAATTTACGTTTTGCTTTCACGCAAAAGTTCAATGAGCTTCTTAAACGCTAGCAAAAAACAAAAAAAAAATTTTTTTTTTTTTTGTTCCCGAAACGAATTCCCAAACCCAAATAAATAAATAAAAATAAAAACTAATTATGTCGGGGGAATGAAACAAAAAATGAAAAAAATTAACCGTAGCAAAAAAATTGAAAAAAAAAAAAAAAAATTACTTATTTAATAATAATAATACTTTTTTTTTTCAATTTTTTGCTGGGAATTATTTGCGCGCGCGAAAAGGGGGAAAAAAAACCTTATTTAATGAAAGGTGAAAACGAAAAGTGAGAGAGAGAGAGAAAGAGAGAGAGAGAAAGAGAGAGAGAGAGAAAGAGAAAGAGAGAGAGAAAGAGAGAGAGAGAAAGAGAGAGAGAGAGAGAAAGAGAGAGAGAGAAAGAGAGAGAGAGAGAGGAACTTTTTTTAAAAAAAAAATTTTTTGTTTGTTTGTTTGTTTGTTTGCTTGTTTGTTTATATCCTCCTGCCAATTTAAACTCTATAAATAAAACGTTAGAAAGAAAAAATGAAAAAGAAGAAAAAAAAAAAATTTGTTTTCGCCATATTTCACGTAAATATAATATCGTCTGCTTGTTTTTTTTTTTTTTTCTAATTTTTTCTTATTTTTTTTTTTTTTAATAACAAATTAGTTTACATTATTTATTTATTTATTATTAATCATTAATCATTTATTTATTTAATTTTTATAATCTTTATTCGTTTCTATCGAACGCAAAAAAAAGAGAAGGAAAGAAAGAAAAACGTTTGCTCTACGTTATTGTTTTACATCACCTTTGATGACGTCATTAGGTGGTGGTATCAAATGGAAAATTTTTAAAATTTGTCCGTTTGTTTGTCCGTGCGTATTAAATATACATGTCCGATTGTTTGTTGTTGTTGTTGTTGTTCATATAATTCATCCGTTAAAAAAACTGGCATGTAATTTACCTGTTATTACCTGACGAAAATAATAATAATAATAATAATAACGATTATAAAATTGAGGTGTTTCACAATGGCGTAAATTCGTTCATTTTTTTTTTTGTTTTTTTTTTTTTTTTTCAGCACGTTAATTAATTTATTTTGCTATTAATAATATATATATTGTTTTTTTTCGTCCGTGTCGAATAATAACCATAGCAAAAACGATGAATAATTGCGCAATTGTAACGTTTTAAGCTTTTTTTCATAAACAATTTTTTTAAATCGCGGTCGTGGGGGGAGATCGTGAATATGAAAATTTTTGCTACCGTTAATAAATATATTTTGTCGTCTGCTCATTTATTTGTCCTCGTCGTGAATTTAAAAAAAAGGAAATATTATTTTTGATAACAGCAAACCTCCCCCCCCACACACACACATGCATGTAAAAAAATTTTTTTTTTGTGAGTGCGAGTGTTTATTGGTTTTCCTTTTTTTTTATGATTTTGACATATCATTTTATTTTTTTGTTCTTTTGTTTGAATGAATTTCGAATTTTGAATAATAATAATAATAATAATAATAATAATAATAATAATAATAATAATAATAATAATAATAATAATAATAATAATAATAATAAATCACAGAAGGCTGCGATTGACGGTTAATTTCAAAAAAAAAAAAAAAAAAATGAGTGAAAAAAAAAATCATTATTCAAATTCTACTACGAACGATTCCATCTTTTTCTTTTCTTTTTTCTTTTCTTTTTTCTTTTTCATCTTTCGATAACGTGTTCTAGAGAAAATAAGAGAAAAATTATCGTACATAAAAGAAAAAATTTTTCTAGAAGGAAAAAGAAAAAGAAAAAAATTTTCGATTTGATCGATTGATTTCGTCATGTTTAATATGTCGTAGAACGACAAGTGCGAACGTTTGTAATTTTTTTTTTTTTTTTCATTAAAAATTATTAATTGATAATAATAATAATAATATTAACGTTATGCCGACATTGAATTTTTTTCTTTAATTATCGATCGAAAGTAAAAAGAAAGAAAGAAAAAGAAAATAAAAGAAAGAAAGAAAGAGAGAGAGAGAGAGAGAAAGAAAAAAAATTGTGAAGTGATTTCTAAAAAAAGATTTTTTCGAACGTGAAAGTTTTTTTTTTTTTTTTTTTCTCGAATCTCCTTGACGGTATTAACGTGTAAGATTAAAATTGTTTTAAATGACGTCAGACTAGAGAGAGATAAAAGATTATATATATATATATATATATATATTTTTTTTTAACAACACGGACGTTTTTAATGTTTAAGATTCGAACTTTTTTTTTTTTTTTTTTTTTTTGAATTCATTCCAATTTATTTAAGTCTTCCGAGTTTTTTTTTTCTTTTCATAACGTTTCGTAAATTGAAAAATAAAAAATAAAAAAACAAACGTACGACGACGACGACAACGACAAACAGGGTTTTTTTTTTTTTGATCCGGTTGTCGAAACGAATAATAATAATAATAAAAAACGGAAAACATTTAAATAAACACAGGGGGGAATGAAGTAAAAGAAGAAGAAGGACGAAAAAAATTTTTTTTTTTTTTTGTTTTGAAATTCCCGGGAAATTTTTTTTTTTTTTTTTTTCATAATAAAATATTTCATAGAGTAAATAAATGGTTTTGTTTACATCATTTTAAAAATAACAAGTAATAGAATAATAAATAAAAAATAATAATAATTAAATCATAGAGGATAAAATCGTTTTGATTTGAAAAATGAGAGTAAACGTTTATCTCTTACCAACCCCCCCCCCCCCACAATTTTCATTCGGTGAAAAACGTTAAATGAAAATTTTTTTTAAAAATAGGTCGATTGATAAGGGGTCACGTGAAGTCGATAATAAATTTAAAACCTTTTGCGCGCTTTGATTTTCGTGATTTTTCGCCCCTGTTTATTATTAGTATCATCATCATCATTACGTTTTTTTTTTTATACCTTTTTTTGCGTCATCATCATCATCATTATCATTATTATTTTTTATCATAATCGATTAGTGAAAAATTTAAATAACGGAAAAGATTTTTTCTTTTTAAAATTAATTTACATTTTTTACATAAAAAAAAAAAAAAATTTAATATTATGCAGATGTTATGTAGTAATGATTTTTTTATTTTTATTTTAAATTTCGAACGTGTTTTATTATTATTATTATTATTGCGAGGTTGGGAGGAAAACACGCGTGGATTTAACTTCCCTCTTCGTGCGTTCAACTTTTTTTTTTATTTTTTTTTTTTTTTTGATGTTTTCGAAAACATGGGGAATAATAATAAAACGTCAAATAAAATTTTAAAAAAATTATTTACATTGCCACAAAAAAAAAAATGAAGGGAATCTAAATTATTATTATTATTATTATTATTATTATTATTATTATATTTACATATATCATATTGATTTATTTATAAAAATTTATACATATATATATAAATAATATTCGAACGTAATTAATTTCTCTCTCTC
The DNA here is from genome assembly GCF_000006295.1 of Pediculus humanus corporis. Taxonomy (NCBI): domain Eukaryota; kingdom Metazoa; phylum Arthropoda; class Insecta; order Psocodea; family Pediculidae; genus Pediculus; species Pediculus humanus. The sequence continues at coordinate 135,086 of NW_002987868.1, read as the reverse complement.
TCTCTCACTTATTCGTAGGGAATTGATGCCAATTTTTTTTTTTTTTTTTAAATTTTTTTATTTAACGAAAATGCATTAAAAAAAATAAAATAAAAAAATTTTTTTCGTCACCGTTTGACGCGTATAAAAAGAGAAAGAGAGAGAGAGAGAAAGGAGAGAGTAAGAGAGAGAGAGAGAGAGAGAGAAAGTTTAAAAATCCTGTAGAAGAAGAAAAAAAAACGAAAGACGAAAAATCTGTGAAGTCGTCGTTTTTCGTGATAATTTCTTTTTTTTTTTGGCGTGATACGTGTTTTATTCCACGTCGATACTCCCCCCCCACAATCCCCCCACCCAATCCCCTCCTCCCACCGGACTCGGGATCCCGCCGGGATCTATATTTTTTGCCATGTAAGTTGAATACAAAAAAAATACGTAGGGAGAAAGGGAAAAAAAAGGTAAACATGTTTTTTTTTTTTTTGTTCGTATAAGATTGATTTTTATTAATCGATTGATCGATCGATTCATCGATACGCTTCACTCGATAATTAATTATCGAAATTCTTCATTTAAAAAAATGCGAAGGAAAAAGTCGTTAAAGTTTTAAATGAGGCGGGGGGCGGAGGCTCGTTCAAAACGTTCTTTCGTTCGTTATAAATTTAAATTTTTAAAATTTTTCCCGCCAAATTTTTTTGCTTTAAGAATGGTGATAAACCTTTTAAATGCATCTAATCGACGGTGTGCGTGTGCGTGTGCGTGTGCGTGCGTTAAAATAAATTTCGTGACAAAGTATGTGTTCCAGTACAGGTGATTCGAATGGTTCAAAACAATGACGTCATAGAAATTAAAAAAAAAAGTCGTAAAATGTTTTGAAACAACATGGAGGTAAAGAAAGGAGAGCGCGCGTGTGTTTTCGTGTCGGCGTAAGAAAGTAAAAAAAAAAGAATAAAAAATGATTGATTGATTGATTGATTGACTGACTGACTGACTGATTTCTTTTTTTTTTTTTATCGTTCATCAGATTTTCACAAAATTACGAAAAAATTACAAAAAAAAAATGATTGAAAATTAATTCCCGGTCGGTGGTTTTCCTTTTTTTTTAATCTTTAACCCTGATTCATCATCATCATCATCATCATCGATATCGAAAAGAAAAAGAAAAAAGAAAGAAAAGTGTAGGAAGAAAAGGGAATTAATGACTCGAAAAAAAAAAAAATTTTTTTTTGATTCGTGATCAAATATGTGTTTCCCGACGCAAAAAAAAAAAAAAAAAAAAAAAAAAAAATAGAAAAAAATAGAAAAAGAAAGAAAGAAAGAAATTTTTTTATCGTGGCGATAAAAAAAAAAAAATTTGAAACAAAATAATAATAATAATAATAATAATAATAATTTATTGATCGCGTTTTTTAGAATATTAACCGTTCGCGTTGAACGTTTACGATACGATTTCGAACGCGGTAAAATAAAAATAAAAACAGAAAAACGATTCGAAATATTTGATTTGATTTTTACATTTCGATGAAACCTTAAAAGGTTAAGAAAACGTCACAAAAATGAAAAGGAAAATTTATTTTTTCAATTGAGAAACGTTTAAACCGGAAACGGATAAGAGGAGGGATTCGATATAGGAAAAAAAATAGAAAATTTTCTTATTAATGATATTTACCGGAAGTGAATACGTTAAGGTTCAAGGTATGATTTATTTGAGGAGGAGATGAAGGGAGAGAGGGAAGGGGGGTGAAGGAGGGAAAACGATTTACCTGCGAACGAGCAGCTGGCCTCCTACGTCTTCCGCTTGGGGTACCCGTATCGGGTGTACCGCTTCCTGATGGCGGTAACTGGCTGTTCATGACGAGTGCCTCCATGGAAGAACATCCTGGTGCACAAATGGACGCGGATCGGGCTTTGCTACAGCCGCTAAACGAACCTTCTTCGCTCATCGTCATCTCCCGGGTTACTAAATTGTTTTTTACAAACTGCTCAACGTAAACTGTTCCGACGTTCGCCGTTTCCCGTTCGGTTACGATTATTTTCGTTTCATTTCGTTTCGTTTCGTTAGAGAGAAAATTTTTTTTCAAGGGAAATTCAACAAGTGGATGATTGATCCCCTTCAAAATAATAAAGAAAATTTAATTTTTTTTTTCTTTTTCGTTTGTTTGTTTGTTTGTTGTTTTTTTTTTTAATAATTTGTACTATTAAAATTTTTGTCGAACAGAAACATGTTTTTTTTTATTAAAAAAAAAAACTTTTAAAAATAATTTTAATTAATTAATTAATTTATTATTATTATTATTATTAAACATAAAAAGTTTTAAAAAGTTTTTCCAACTACTCTCGCGAGGTTTTTTTTTTTTTTTTTTTTTTTTGGTTGTTTTTTTATCGTGAGAAAATGTCGAAGTTGTTGTAAAATGAAAATCAGAGGAAAAAAGGAAATGATTAATGAAATGAACGAAAATGAGGGGGGAGAGAGAAAGAAGGGAAGGGGGGGGGGGGGAAGGAGAAAGTTGAAAAGGTAAATGGACCCCCTGAGTTAATTATAAATAATTGACAAAAATTTTTTTTTTTTTGTTTTTTCTGTTTTTCCATCACCGCTACCACCACCCCCCCACTTTTAAAGTTTTTTAATTAACGTTAAAATGACGTCACACACACACACACGCACACGCACACGCATAATCGATTTTTTTTTATCGTCGTCGTAATTATTAAAAAAAAAAAAAATGTCGTAAAGTTGAAAAGTTTACGTTGTTTATTCCTCATATCGTTTTATCCCTTTTCTCCATTTTTTTTTTTTTTTTGTCCAGAAATAATTAAAATTCATTTTTTTCTTTTCTAGAAATTTCTATGGCGCGTAGGCTTAAAAGTTTTCCCATTAAAAAAGAGAGAGAGAGAGAGAGAAAAGTTTTTAAAGCTTAAAAAAAAAATTTATGCGCATTTATTTAAATATATATATTTTTATTTTTATTCATAACAAAACAAAAATTTTTTTTTTTTTATCTTTTTTTTTTTTTTTAGGAAAAAGATCACTTCCAGCTGGAAAATTTTTTTTATTATCATTATTATTATTTTTTTAATTTAAAACAGATATAATTTTATTATTATTATTATTAAATTAAAACGAATTGGAAAATAAATAATAAAAAAAAACATAAATGTCGGTGTCTTTTTCCTTTTTTTCCCCTCCCCCCCTTTTTAACAGTTTCGAATATGAAAATTTTAAAATTGAATAAAAAATAACAATGATAATAATAATAATAATAATAATAATAATAATAATAATGATGATAACGATAATTACGATGACGTGGGGGTGAAAAACCGTCGGGAAAAATTTCAAAAAAAAAAAATTCGATGATGATACGCGCGTCCATTTTTTTTTTTTTTTACCGTGAGCGAATTCGTCTCGTTGCCTTTTTCGGGGAAAATTTTTTTTTCTCTCTCTTTCTCTTTCTGAACGCACCCACGTGAATTCATAAACTTGTTCAAAAAAATTTTTTTTTTTTTTTGTTTTTCGTTAATTAATTAAGTTTATATTAAATTCGTGTAGAGGAAAAATACTCGTTGGATGGTTTTTTATGATTTCGTACTCATTTCCGGTTTTCACCCTTATCAAATTTATTTACCCTTATCGAGGAGAAGGAGGAGGAGGGGGAAGGGGAGGGGGGGGGAAAAATAAAACTTTAAATAAATTTAAATTCGAGAATTTTTTTAATTTTAAAAATAAAAATTTTCAATACCAAACTATTTATTATTATTATTAGTAGTAGTATTATCGCCATTAATTGAGCGTGATTTTTGTTTTTTTTTTCAAATGATTATTCTGTTTTATTTATTTATTTATTTATTTATTATTTAATTAATTAATTAATTAATTAGTTAATTAATTTTGTTTTTTTTTTTGTATACGTAAATGAAAAAAAATGATAGTGAATAAAATAAGCTTCGAAAGAAGCATAGATAAAATCGATACTACAGAAATGTATTATTATTATTATTATCATTACTGTTGTTATTATTAATATTAATATTAATATTATTAATTTTTTAGTGACGATATAGATGACAAAAAAGATTTGGATTTTGAAGATGTCCAAGATAAAGATCCAGAAAAAGATTTAGAAAAAGAAGATGAAACGGAATTTTTTTTTTCTTTTCAAGACGAAGTGAGTTTTTTTTTTTTTCTCTCCAACTACGTTATAATGATGACGATGATGACGATGATGATGACGAAATTTTTTTTTTTTTTTTTTTTCCGGTCGGTGTTTAGGATGAAGATTTTTTTTGGAAAAGCGTCGGTCATTATTGCATGTATTTTTTATTATACGTAATGGATTGGAACATTTTAACGAGTATATTTCAAGAGGACACAATAAATACACTCCAATACAGTAAATATAATTACATTAATAATAATAATAATAATAATAATAATAACAACAATAAGGAATGATTACAACGACAAAAACTTGACTCCCTCTCTCCCTCCCCCCCTCCTCCGCAGATCCAACCGTTATACATTACATAACCATTGTAATAATTTTCGGTGCTCCCCTAATTAATTTACAAAATTTCATCGGACAATATACAAGAAATGGAGCTTTTGCATTTGGACACATGTTACCACTCGGAAGCGGTTCGTAATAATAATAATAATAATAATAAAAATTTCCTCTCTATAATATTTTAAATAATATTAATTATATAAATTTTTTTTTATTTTTTAAAGGTATCGCGACGTCCATGTTGATTTACACATTTTTAAAATTTTCAATACAGATATATTATTTAGGATTTCAAATATTTTATTTGGCATCGACAGTTATAAATCCGAGATTGCCATGGGTTCATTGTCACGATTTTTACTTAGTTTCTAAAAATCAATGTTTTTCAATTCAAAATCTTGATTTGTGTCCTACAATGGCGGAAAGTCTCGAACCTTGTTTCGAACCTGGAACTAGAATATTATCATCCATTTTATTTATCGGGTATAGTAGTAATAGAAATTGTTGTTGTTGTTGTTGTTGTTGTTGTTGATGAGGGATTTTAGTTAGTTAAGATTTAAAAATTTTGTTTTTTTTTTTTTTTTTTTTTTTCAAATGATGATAGATCGAACGGATTTTATGGTGGGATAAAAGGTACAATCCATAATTATACAAGGGAAAGGCAAAAATATTTATTGAACAGTAACGTTCACAATTTATTCACTCTCATAATGCTTTTTATATTTTCATTTAAAAGCGTTAAATTTATAGATATGGTGAGTGAGTTATAATAATATTTTTCCCTAACGTTTTTTTCTCGTGCGCATGCGCATGTGCGTAAAAATAATGTGATTTCCGTTTTTTTTTTTTTTCAGGCACTTCAATTATTAACGTATTTTTGTTTGATTGAATCTTTAACGCTTTTTTTCATTGCATTCTCACAATCCGGTGCCATTTTGGGACTTAAAAATATATATAAAAATATGCACATTGAATCATTTTGGAATCTAAGCGTTCGTTTGTTTATTATTATTATTTGTTTATTGATACCCCCCCCCCCCACATCCCCCGTTTCACGTTTATTGATATTGATTTTTGTTTGTTCAATGTGAAAATAGACTTGGGGTTCGGCATTTAGAAGAACCTTAGATATATTGAAAATAGCTGAAGGAGGAATTATACTTATGGGATCCGCAATATCACCAGATAATTTATTTCAACATCACGCTTTGGTTTTATCATGTAGTTTTTGCATACTTTTAATATATTTAACATTAAATTATTACGTTTTCAACGGATTATTACAATTTAAATTAAGTATACCAATTGAAAAATTACGTTTCAAATCAGGTTGGTATCAGAAATAGAGAGAGAAAGAGAGACGGAGGGGGGGGGGGGAAAGAGAGAAAATTCATTTTCTTTTTTTTATTATCACACGCAGATGAAGGGATCCTTTTTGCACTTTTCCCATTTAATCTCGGTACCGCAGCTTCCGGTTCGTTTTTCTGTTATTTATTCATATCTATAATAACGATATTGAATTTTTTATCGATCGTAAGTTTTATTATTATTATTATTATTATTATTATTATTATTATTATTATTATTATTAATGTAATACATTTAATTGATTGATTGAAATTTTTTTTTGTGATCAGGTGATTAGGTTTATAGTTATGGAAAAAACAATAACGAATAATTTTAATTTAAATCATTATTATTCTTACGTAAGAGTTTTTATTGCTTTATGTGGAACGTTATTAAGCGGCGGAATAAATTTTTTGGTAAAAATTTTTTATCCGTTTCCGGTTTTTCCTCCGCCATTTTATTTATTTATTTATTTATTTATTTCAGAGCAACAAGGTGTATTTTTACGCCGTTTACGGTTATTTGAAAAAAATTACATCTTTTCTCATTTGCTTGCAATTGGTCATAGTTCATTTATACGGTTTGCAAAGGTAAAAAATTTAAATCGGGGGGGGAGGGTAAGTTGGCGGCGGGGGGGGGGGATTCGTTGAAAATTTTTTTTTTTACCCCTTTATTTCAATTTTTTTTTTTTTTTTTCAGATTTTGTAACGACATTGAATTTTATTTCAATAGAAGGCCGGCAAAATTTCAAAAATTAAGTTGGATCACGACGATTGTTTTATCAAGCGTAAAAACAAAATAATAATAATAATAATAATAATAATTTGTTTTTTACGTTAAAAAGAAAGAAATAAAAAAAAAAAAAAAAAAAGAAATCAAAATTTTTTTGACAGGTAACGACGATTAGTAATTTCATGCACGAAGATTCTCAAGCCATGAGATTATTATTTTTTCCACTCGATTTGTTATTCGTGGGCCCATTATTTTTAGGATTTTGCATAATAGTTATTGTTATGGGTAAGAAAAAGAATTTACTCGGGATTTTAAAACAATCCGATAAATATGGGCCCCCGAATATCGAAGAAAGGATTTATAGAATATTATTCGATCCAAAATTATCCGTTAAATATAAAAGAAGAATAGAAGTAAGATGATGGATTGATTTTACACCATAATAAATAAAACAAAAATTACTATTTGTAACAGTATATAAGCGCCATTTTATTTATTTATTTATTTTTTATTTTTTGATAAATTCAAGATTTGTAATCACGAATGTTTAAATAAAAGCGATGCACTTAAAACAGCCGTAGATGATGAATTATTATTAATTGAAAATTTAATAAAAGAAATTGAAATGGAAGAAACTGATCATCAAAGTAAGTTTTTTTTTATTTAAAAAAAAAAAAAAAGGTTTTTCAATCTCATTTAAATAAATAAATAATAATAACAATTATTATTATTTTTGTATTTTTAGCAATAAGTAAAATATCAATGCTCAAACAAAATTTGAAACAATTACAAAAGAATAAAATTAAATTGGATAATATTAAAATCGGAAAATGAAAAAAAAACAAAAATTTACATCGTTTATTTTTAAATTATTTATTATTATTTATTATTATTTTTTTAATTGTTTTATCCGAAAAACGAAACAAAAACGAAACAAAATGTTGGATATGAATTTTGAAGTTTCTTCCACATATTTTTTTTTTACACAGCGATAACGAATAAAAATGGCGGGAGATGCAGAAGAAAAAAAAAGCAAGGTAAGTAAATTTTTTAAAAAACATTTATCTTTAATGTTAAATAAGTTTTAAAAAAAAAAAAAAAACGACGAGTTATGCACGAATTTGAAACCCGTTTGATAATTTTTTTTCATTAAACGAAGCGATAACAAAAAATTCGTTAAATTTCTGAATTGTTTTTATGACGTCATACGTTTTGTAAAAACGCGACAACGTCGCAAACTCGCGACAACGTTAGAACGTTATTTGTTTCTCGAATCGGACGCGGTGAAGTCGTGCTACGGTGTTTGCTCTTAGTTTTAAACGTTTTATTTTATTTTATTTTATTTAAAAAAAAAAAAGAAAGATTCGTGGTTTTTATTTTATTGTGAAATTAATTAAATGTTTTTTTTTATTCCATTATTTTCTTTAACGTCGACATTTTTTATAAATTAATTAATTCACGAAAGCGTTTTTAAATTGTAAAAAGTGTTGCGTCGCCATTTTAGTTTTTGAATCCGTTGATAGAATTCGCGTTAGGAAACCAATTTTTTTTTGTTATTTTAAATTTTCTCGAGTGGATTTAATAATGAAATAATTAATTATATATATTTATTATGTGTCGAGTCGTTCGTTAAGTGCGAATAATAAATAAGTGTTAATAATAATAATAATAAAAGTTAAATAAGTTTTCTTTTCTTTTTTTGTTAATCAGTTGATCGACATGTATTTAACAACCTGGTAATAATCATATAAAAAAATGGCTACCGTTATTCTGTTGAATATTTTATTTGTGATTATTGTGTTTTTAATTAAATTGAATTGTGTGCAAAAGGATCCGATTTTAATCAACATATCGTCGAAGTTAACGACGTCCCCAAAATACTGAAAAACGTTTGTCGACACGAGTAAGTACTTATTCATACTTATATATATTTATATTAAAAAAAAAAAAATGTAAAAATTCACGTTGAATAATAGAAAACCGAATAATGGCGGAATTAAAAAATAAAAGAGTGGAAGAATCAAAAGAATCCAAATAATTATTGTTAATAATATCTATTTCGTTGAAACAGAAAAAAAAATTAGTTATAAGTTAATATCGTAACATTATTATTATTATTATCATCATTTTGAGTTCGAATACTTTACCTTAGCAGTTACCGGAAATGGTTTTTCAATATTCCAAATAGTTTTTGTCAAACGAAAAAAAGGTTTTAAATATTCGTTAACGATTCCAAATAACTTTTTATGCTTTCTCGTCCTCCATATTGGATACAATTTACGTTTGTAAGGTCTCATTTTTTTTTTTTTTTTAAAACAAAACCCCAAAATTTAAAAGTAAGTTTTTTTTTTTTTTTTTTTTTTTTTTTAGTAATTCCGATAAAAAGTTAACGAGTGTAAACAAAAAAAAAAAGCAGAAGACAAAAAAAAAAAAAAATTTTAAAACTATGGAGAATTTTTTTTTAAAAAAAAAAAAAAGAAAAAGAAAAGAAAAGAAATTATTTTGTTTTTATATTAATTTTTTTTAAAATATTTTTTATTTTTATTTTGTGATTTTATTTAAATGTAATCGATCGATCGATTGATCGATGGATCGATGGATCGATCGATCAATCGATCAACAAACACTTTCTGATATGATTTTAGCTAAATTTACAACGTTTTCTCCGGTTAATATATCTCTGTGATTTCCTTTTACGGAATAACTTTTCACTTTTTTCTTGCATACCTACAAACAAACAAACAAGCAAATGATTAATTAGGGAGGGGGATGAGGGGGAGGGAAAATCGAATTCGAAAGGTTTTTTCGTTTTTATAATATTTACCTCGTTCAAACCGTAATCTTCTCCCAATTGTACGAAATTGTCTTTTGCCTTTATGAAAACAACGTTACCGTTAAATTTATAATTTGTCTGATATTTATCAGCGATGACTAATTTTTTATAAAAGGATTCGGCTGCTTGTGCGATAACATCAGGTTTTGATAGTCCCTGTAGTTTTTCCGTCGTTCTTTGCAGTCTCTTTTCGAACGTGGGCAATGACAAAAGTTCTAATTTTACCTGTTGTGAGACAAAATTGATTGTTAAAGTTTGTTTCCTCTCTCTCTCTCTCTCTCTCTCTTCCTCTCTCCTTCTCTTTCTCACTCTTACTTTTGTGTGATCGACATTTTTAAATAAGGTTATAAAATAAGTTAATGCGTCCGCGTCGTAACTGCTTTCGCTTTTGTCGTTTCTCGTTTTATAATTTCCGGTGTGTATGGCTACGTAAGAAGGACTTCCGTCTATGAATATTAATTTAACTTCTTCCTTTTCCGATTCTAAAATGGCTCCCATTTCGAACGCTACGGCGGCTCCGAACGAATATCCCAAAATTTGATACGGACCCTTTTTCTGAACGGGCCTTATCAAATCCACGTAATATCTCGCTAGATTTTTCATGCTGTCCATGGGTGCTTTGGACGTGCATTGAAGACCGTAAACGGGACAGGGTAACAGAGAGGCTAGCGTCTGTTTAAAAAAAAAAAAAATATCGAAATCGATAAATCAAATCACCAATTAAGGGAATTTAACGATAATAATAATAATAATAGCATACCTTTAATGCCGAAACGTGACCTTCGATCGGATGTACCATAAAGAGGGGCGTCATCGACGGTTGAGAACATTTTGATTCCATTGTGATCATGTCTTGTGAGGGCATCAATTGCAAATCTTGGTATTGTACCTTAACACACCCCCGCGACAAAATAAAAAAAAAAATTAGCACCTTGTTTCATTTTTTATATCGATTCCCGAATTTCGTAATAAACACTCACCAAATTGTTACCGTTGACCAATGGAGTCGCCGGAGATTCTCCTCCACTTCCGGATTGTAATTGTTTTAATTTTGAAAATGTGAGGGATCTGATTTCTTGTGCGCTTAAAACTACGTCGTAATTTCTTTCCAATGTTTGTTTTATTTCGGCTCCCATTAATGAATCCATACCGATATCGGTCAACGTTGAATTTGGATTTACCGAGTTTACGTTTTTGATACCTGGAAATTAGGTGTTAGGTCGCGTGTTAAAACAATATTGTTTCCCCCTCCCCCCCCTGGTGTCGTCAATTGAATTACCTAATATGTTAGCGACAGCTTCCAACAATCCGGTTTGAGAACCGGAATCAACTTTTCGCTTTTCCGCGAGTACTAAAGAGGCTAATACGGGATCGGGTTGTTGTAAGAGTGCGTCCAACGTTGACAAACACGATGACATTTTTTGAGGAAGAGTACCACCTACTTCCGTCGGATTTCCGCTCATTTTTTCAGCTACGAGACCTACATCTCCGATGGCTCCCCATTGAATGGCCAACTATTAAACGTAAAATTCTCGTGGTTACAAAAAAAAATTGATTTAAGCGCGCGCGCGCGCGCACGCACGCACATGTGTACATTATGTGCGCGTGCGCGTGCGTGCGCGTGTGTGTGAAAACTTCTTACTCCAGGTAATCCGACGGCTTGTCTTTCCTCGCAAATCCTTTCCATAACCGAATTGGCCCAACCGTAATTCGCTTGACCGGCATTTCCTCTTCCACAGGACACGGATGAGAAAACTACGAAATACCTCAAATAGGGACAAATTTCTCTCGATGCTTTATCCAAGCACAGAGTACCTTCGACTTTGGGATAGGAAACGATTTTGAAATTTTCTTCCGTTTGATTTTCCATCAAAGCATCTCTGAGAACCTTTAAAAGGAAAATTTTAATACAATTTTTCTTCTCGCGTTAAATAAAAGAAAATTTTTTTTTGATTTTCACTCGATCTGGAAAAACTCACGGCTGCTAAATTGAAAATAGCATCGACGGGACCCAATTTAGTGGCTTCGGTTAAAAGATCTTTGGCACCTTTGAGAGTCGATGCATCCGATGTCGATATGACAACTTTAACACCCTTTTCCGTCCACCTTCTCACGCATATCGATTGATATCCCGACCTGATACCTGAACGAGATGTCAAAACGATTTTCTTAGCACCTCGATCGATTAACCAATTGCAAAGCTCCATTCCGAAACCTCCTAAACCTCCGACTAAAACGTATGATTTCTCACTGTCCATGTAGGTACGCGGTATGGCTTTTATTATTTTCGTACAGGGCACCGATGATTTTTCACGTTCTTCGTTACGAATTTTCAAAAGAACTTTTCCGATGTGTTTTCCACTTGCCATAAACCTGAATTTATAATTGTTAAATTAATTATTATTATTATTATTATTATTATTTAAAATGTAGAATTCGCCAAGAAAATTAACCTGAATGCTTTTTCTATTTGATCTTCTGAAAATACGGTCGATGGCAAAGGTCTCACGGCACCTGATTTTATACCTTCCGACACCAATTTAATAACTTCTAATTTTTGTGGTCCGGTTTCTTCGAATAAACTATCCAATAATATTCCGTGGAATGCCGTGTTTTTTAAAAATATTGCCATACCTGAAATGAAATTTTTCAAAAAATTGCCACCAATAAAACAAGATCGAAAAGAAGATGAAGTTTAACGTACCTAGTTTTGAATTATTCGAAAGATCGTATTTTCCTATTTCTAAAAATCTACCATCTTTGGCCAAACACCTCAAAGACGCTTGAAGTTTTTCTTCTGCTAGAGAATTTAATATGACGTCAACTCCTCTCCCATTCGTGTGACGTAATACGTGTTGTTCGAAACTCGTGTCACGCGAATTGGCGATGTTGTCATTTGTCAATTGTGGAAATCTTTTCAATAAAAATTCCCTTTTTTCTTTGCTTCCGACCGTCGTGAAAACTTTACAACCCATTGACAAAGCGATGGAAATGGCAGCTTGACCCACACCACCCGTACCTGCGTGTACCAATAACGTTTCACCCGGTTTCATTCTTCCTCTGACGATCAGGGCGTAGTAACTCTGTTACCAACGTAAATAAAAATTAGGGAATTAGACAAAAAAATTTTTTTTTTACGATTCGAGAAAGGTATGTTTAACTTACGGTTGAATAAACGACGGGTACCGTGGCAGCCTCTTCCAAAGACCAATCGTTGGGTACTTCCCATAAAAATTCGGGATCGACGAGTACGGATGTTGCCAAACCTCTGGCAACGACCATACCCATAACTCTTTTACCACTCGTAACTCTTCCGGAAAATTCCAAACCGAGAACGCAATCCTAAAATTCAAATAATATATAATCTCCTTTCCCCTCCCCCAAATAACAGGATAAAATAATAATAATCAATAGACTAACTTGTCCTGCTAAATCACCCGGTAATGCATCCGGTGGTAATTTTCCAGTTGCCAACATGATATCTCTAAAATTTAACGGTGCGTAATACACGTGACACAACTCGACGTTTTTGTCTTTTCTATATAAACAATTCGAATTCAAAAATAGGTACAAATTTTTTTTTAAATAATAATAATAATAATAATAATATCATTTTCTTACTTGAAATGTGATGGATGAGATTCGATCCAACGTAAACTCGATAAATCTCCTCTCATAAGAGTATTTATGTAAGCGTGTTCGACGTTGAGTGACGCTTCGTCGTTGACGTTGTCCAAAATAACGTGACGATAAGATCCGAAAACTCCATTTTTATAAACGTTCATTAAAAGATCTTTTTTTAATTGATCTCGGTAAAATTTTTCGTTTAATGAAAATTTTTTCCCATTGCTGTCGTGAACGTACATCATCCTACAGGGAAAAAAAGGAAAATCAATATCGTGACGTCATTTATCCGTTTTAAATCGTATCAAGGCGTTCCCGTAAAATGTGAGTCAATAATAATAATAATAATTATTATAGCTACCTGACGTGATTTCCTCCCGATTCTTGTTTTATGCAATTGGTAAAACCAACGATTCCATTTTGTTTTTCTCCTTCGGAAACGATTAAAAATTTTTTTTCATCCCCCAATGCTTTTTTCACTTTGTCAACGTACGAATAATTATTTTCCTTTATTTCTATTACCGGGATCTCGCATAAAAATTCATCCACCTTGAATGAGAAATTATTAATTTTGAAAATGTAACGTTCGTAATACTTCAAAATTATTTTTTTTTTTTACCTTTCTTAAGAGTACAAAAGTGGATTCGCTTGTTTTTTGCAAGCTAACCACGCACAATCCCACTTTTTCATATAGGGATTCGTTCAAGTTTAGATTTTTTTCTTCCGAGAGTACGAAACCACCCGTTTTAACACCGGACGTGACGTTATTTAAAACTTCCGGTTCCGACGTGAGTTCTTTTCCAATAATCAAATGATAATTCGATTCGAGAGGAGTTTTGTCGACTTCTTTTTGAACGGCTTTCACCGGTAACGTCGATAGTAAATTTTCAGGTACCGTTTCGTTTGACGAATGTACGACGCTGATATCAACCTGAAAAGTTTTCACGAACGTTCCTGTTATACCTATATAATTTTTCTTTCTTTAATTTAAAAAGGGGGTTTACTAACCGTGACCATGGGTTCGGATTCTAAAATGTTGAAAACATTTTTCGCCAGATAATCTTCGGATTCGTTTTTCCCACGTGACAACTCGGCTATTTTCAATTTTAAACTTCCGATCGTGTTTTCCAATGCGATTTGTAAAGACACGGTTAATGCGTTGTAATGGGACGCGACTTTGACATTTTCGTAAGGTACGAAAACGTATTTTTCTAATTTTGGGGGTGATTGAGTTTGTTGTTTACGCGGTGCCAAATTTGCTTTTAATCCCCGTAATTCGATACCTCCGGCGGAAATGACGTTTATATCTCTGTGCATGCTGACTTTCACACCTGGAAAATGAACGATTTTAATGAACGATTTTTTTTTTTTGTTATGAAAAACCTATTTTAGGCTTTGTTAATTGTAAAAACGTACCTCCTTTTCCTTCGGTTAAACCTTCGACGAATGTTTTATGTTTCAATGGATTAATTACGGCTTTTTGTAAACGTACGGGTAAATAAAGTTCTTTCGTCGACGTTCCCAATATTGAAAATTGAAGCATGGTATCCATAAATGAAACGTAATTATCATTCCATTCTAATTCTCCATTGATTCCTAAAGGGTTAAAATTTTTGCTATAGAATAACGTTTCTTCTTTCTCAATTAAAAATAGTGATAATGATAATGATAATACCGTTGTTATCCGAATGTGAAATCCCTTTGAAAATCCCACCGTAATCGTAACCCCGAAGCCTTAATTCTTTATAAACATCCAATTTGTTTAAATTTAAATATTTTGTTTCGTTTTTCGGTTCCGTTAAATTCAGCGACTCGCTATCAATGTCGTCTGGAGAATAAATAATTCCAGATGCAGCCACGGATCCAGCTTCGCAAATTTCAAATTCTCCAGATCCTTCGAATATGTTAACGAGAAATTTAACGCTTCCTAAAATTTAAAATGAATTCGACGTTAAAAATCATCATTATTATTATCATTTTCCTTTCGTTAAACAATAATGACCTTCTTTCGGTAGTATGGTAGCCCTGTGAAATTTCATATCTTCGATTATAACGGGAAATTCATCGAATGATTTTCCATTTAATTTACTGAATGTTTTCCACGCGAGAGTCTATAAAAAAAAAAAGGGAAAAATTATTTTATTTAATTCGCTGTCGACCCTTACAAATTTTTTTTTTTTTTTTGTTCAATTTGTTACCATGTATCCCGTTGCAGGAAACAAAACTCTTCCATCAATAGCATGACCGCTGTAGTAAGAGTCCTTTTCTTTACTTAAATCAACTTCGACGACGCATTCACCCGATCTACCCATTCCTTTTCCACCGAAATTAGCCAAAGACCATTCCGTAGAATGATCCCATTCAATCATGGACGCAATCGTTGGTGTACCTTTCGAAACCGGAAACGATACCGGTGGATATAAAACTGAAATATCAGGTTGAAGTCCACTGTTGTACATTCTGTAACAAAAAAAAAAAAAATGGTGTCGTTAAAAATCCCTTTTCGTTATTTTAAACGTAATTTAATAATCATTTTGAATTCTTACTTTCCAATGTTGGTAAATAAAAATGACAAATTATCAGCATGTCCTCTTTTCATTAGTCCTATGGGTGTGCAATTGGATGGAAGGGCACGTTTGAGAACGGCTTGTAGTAAACAATGAGGTGCTACCTGTAACAATTAATACAATTTGTAATAGTGACTTGTAGAAAAGTTTACAAACAACGACAACTTCTGACGTTTTCTTACTTCAATGACGACAGCATTATCAGGTACATGACGTAATGCGTCTCGGAAAAGTACCGGCGAAAGTAAATTATTGACGTGATAATCACATGATGAGTATTGTGCAATTGGAGTATCCCATAATTTTTCAGGCACGCTCGAACTTATCCATTTTGTAGATCTTTTTTTCGGATTCGGAATGAGCTGATTGGTGGGGGGAAAGAAAAAAAAATCTTTTTTATCAAATTTGTTTTTTTTTTTTACAAATTTCAACCAATTTTTTAAAATGATAAATTTATTACTTTTATCAAACTATCCTTTAATTTAGGTCCGGCTTCTTCGATGTATTTGCTGTGGAAAGCAACCCCAGAACTGGGTACGACTCTTGCAAAAACTCCCTCGTCCGATAATTCTTTGGCAAATTTAACTATTGAATCTTTTGGACCTGAAACTGTGACGCTATCGTCGCTGTTATGACACGCTGGTGAAATATCCGGGGGGCAACGTTTTTTCGCTTCTTCCCAAGACATTCCTAACAACATAAACAAACGTTTACTTTTGTAGTTACATCAATAATCCGACGATTATTTCATTAAAATTTAACTTACCTACAGCAGCCATGCCACCTGGTTTCAACTTTGACTCTATGATAGCTTTTCCTCTCCAATAAGCAGCCAAAACGGTTTGTTCGGCCGTGAAACAACCGTCGGCATAAGCACAACATTGTTCACCGACCGAATGACCTAAAATCCCGTCGGGAGTTATTCCGAGTGAGAAAAGCAAATCCGTTAAAGCAACCTGAAAAATGTTTTGTTTTCGTTATTATTCGAAAAGGGTTACCGAGTTAAAAAATCACCAAAAAAAAAAACCTTTTTTACCTGCATAGCGGCAATCGATGTAAAAGAATAAACGACATTTTCAAATATTTTCTCATCGTCCGAGCATAAAAGTTCGTAAAGGTTAACGCCATGTTTTTCTAAAGCACTAGCACAGCTACAATGAATGGATTATATATTTAAAAAAAATTCATTCATTCATTCATTCATTCATTCATATGGGAAAATAATTCAGAGTTAGTTTTTCTTTTTACCGTTTCAACGATTTTTCAAAAATCGGATACTGTAACATTCTTTTTCCCATTCCGTTCCACTGGGATCCCATACCGGAATAAACGAAATAAATAGGCCTTTTCTCGCTTGCGTATTCCTTAAAAAAATGACGAGTCCGTAAGTAAATAATGAATGACTATTATTTTCTAATATTAAAAAAAAAAAAAACTTACCGTGATTTCTTTTGTGACATTTCCGCTTTCATCTTTGACTAAAAATCCTCTGTAATCGTGACCGGGAATGTTTCGCTTGTGTATTTGTTGTGTGAGGGCTGCAAATTCATCATCCCTGGGTAATTCATTGATCTGTAAGAGTAAACATTTTTTTTTTTTTTTTTTTTTTTAAATTCAAATATTTATTTTATACGACGCAAAAATAATAATAATTACTTTATCGAGGAATGAATTAACGCTTTCTTCGGTTCTACCGGAAACGGTAAATAATTTAGGTACGGAATCAGATGGGAAAATAGGTTTTGTTTTAGAATTTGATTTTAATAAAAGATGTACATTTGCTCCTCCGAAACCGAATGAATTTATTGCGACTAATCCACCGTTCCACGGCCAATTTTTATTTACAACCTGAAAATAACAAAAAAAAGCTGAATAACTCTTCGCTGTTCCGGAATTCAAAATGTCCGACGACTTATCAACGTCAAACTACCTGCAATCGTCCGTCGTTCAATGCGGGAATATCCGGATTTGGTTTGTTAAAATGTAAATTTCCCGGGATTTTATTCTCTTCCATCGCTATTAAAACTTTTGCAACGGAACAAAGTCCCGATGCGGGTTCCGAATGTCCCATATTACTTTTTACCGAACCTATGAGCAAAGGTTCCGTTCTATCTTTACAAAATACGTCGGCTATTGAATTAACTTCTTGAGGATCTCCAACCTGGTTTTTAAAAAAAAAGTTAGTTGATGTTAATACTTAAAGGGAAAATTTAACAAAAAAAAAAAAAGGACGTCAGACGGTTTAAGCACCTTCGTTCCTGTTCCGTGTGCTTCCACGTAGGCAACATCTTTCGGATCTACTTTGGCATCGGAATAAACTTCTTTTATTAATTTTTTTTGCATTTCACCACTTGGAAAAGTGACTCCCTGAACTTTGTTTCCATCCGTGTTTGTTTTTGCGTGTACGACGGTTGCATAAACACGTCTCGCAACCGATTGTTTTTGAAGAAAGACGACAACCGCGGCTTCACTTCTGACGTAACCGTTACCTGTAAATGAAAACTCCGTTTACATTTTGTCACCTTTAAGAACTGCCGAAATATTGTAAAATCATTTACCGGATACGTCGAAGGCTTTGCAAGCTCCATCGGGACTTAACATTCCTAACCTGTGAAATTGTAAGGAACACGTCGGTTTCAATAAAAGATTTACTCCGCCGACAATGGCTGCGTCACACTGGCCGGATCTGATCGAAGCGATAGCTTGTTGCATTGCTAATAAACTACTGGAACATGCTGTATCTATTGCAAAACTAGGACCTGACGAGATGGAAAAATTAAATTATCATTCGTTATGAAAACCAACTCCGAGTGTCTCGACTACAACAGCCAACGGTTTAAAAACCGGAACCAACCGTTAAAATCAAAAGTGTAAGAGATTCTATTTGGAAACATGGCACGACAACATCCGGTCAAAGCGTATCCGTTAACTTTTTCAGGATCTGCCGTCCAATATTCATCACTTTCTGAATCGGAAACTCCGATAAAAACCCCCGTTCTGGAACCTCGAAGTTCTGCTGGATTGTAGCCTACAAAAGAAGAAAAAATATAATGTCGGAAAATAATAATAATAATAATAATAATAATAATCACTATGATTTGAATTTACCGGCATCAACGATGGCTTCGTGCGTCAATTCTAAAAGTATCCTAAGTTGTGGATCCATAACGTGAGCTTGTTTCGCATGGACTCCGAAAAATGTTGCATCGAAGGATCGCAAATCTTTAAGTTTTCCAGTTCTTTTGGGAAGTCCATGTATTCCTAAAATAAATTTTCCGATTTTAAACGGGGGGGGGGGTGGGGTGGGGTGGGAAATTTTTTCGAATTGAAAATATTTACATACCTGCAGGCCATCGTCTTTCGTCGTCTGTAACCAAGTCAACTCCTGCAAAAAGATTTTTTTTAAATTCTTCAACATTACTACTTTCTGGCAAACGGGCGGATAATCCAGAAACAATAACGTCGTTTTCCCGAAAACTACCGCTTCCATTTGAATAATTATTTCTTCCACCTTCTTGACCGGTTATATTTACTTCGGTAAATCGAGCTGGCATGTTTACACTTATACTCGGCCCTTAACTAAAATTTAAAAAAAACCCTATATTATTATTATTATTATTATTCAATGACTTAATATTTCTAACGGTTTTGTTTGTTTGTTTGTTTGTTTTTAATAATTTAAATAGCTTTTTTATTCGCACAATATTATAATCAAATCAAAAAGTATAAAATATATCACAGAGAAATTGATGATGATGATGATGATGATGGTAATAATAATAATATTTGCGATGAGATTTTCAAGGTACTTATTTTCAATGAATAAATATCTTATTATTATTATTATTATTATTATTATTAGATACCGCGGTTTTTTAACACCAAGACATTACGAACGACACGGACGTATTCATTTATGGGACACGAAAAATTTTTAAGGTACAACCACAGAAATTTAAATTTTTTTTTTTTTTTTTTAAATTATTTTCAATGCAGACGACGAGTACAACCACGACCACAACAACAACAACAACAACAAAAATCACATATTAATCACATTCTATTATCATCATCATTATTATTATTAACACTTTAAATTTTAAAAAAATTCATTCCTCGACTGGATTTTAAACTTTATATATTCACTTTCAAATTTTTATGACGTAATAATATGGGATTCAAAATGATTTGGGGGGGGGGGGGAAATCAAAATTACCAACAAAAAAACAAATTTTAATCGTTATAAACGTATCCAACTTATCATTATCATTATTATTATTATTATTATTATTACTATCATTACCCTTTTTGCAAAATTGATTTATACACATTTAATGTATTACGACGACTGAGAAATCGCCAAGAGATGCATAGACTTTTTATCAAAAATCATTATTTATTTTGCAAATAATAATGATATGAAAATTATTTGGGGTCACGAAAAAGGGCAAGGTCAATTTTTATATATAATATATATTTATATATTTTGGTCATTTTTAATAAAAACTTGATAAAACTGCCACTTGCGTCGTAATGATTAAATTAAAAAATCTTTTTATTATTATTATTATTTATTTATTTTCCACAGAGATTTTTTTTTTTTTATTACTATCGAACCGCCATTTTGTTTTTTTACCGTCGTCATAATCGTAATATATAAAATTAAATTTATGAATATAACTTATAATAATAATAATATTTCTTTGATTTTTTTCTCGCACGTTTAAATGTATACACACACGTTAGTAATCATAATCATCATCATCATTATTATTAACATTTTTGTCGTTGTTGTTGTTGTTGTTTGTTGTTTGTTGTTATTTACGAAAACGTGTTCACGTCGTTTCCCCCTTTTTTTTTTGTTTACGTTTTCATTTACTGATTACTCGTGTCAGATTAATTAAAAAAAAAAAAAAACTTACTTTTAACTGATTACTTCTGCTTCCTCCCTTCTTTGGTTTTTCTTCCCTGTTGAAAATAATAATAATAATAATAATAATAATAATAATAATAATAATAATAATAATAATAATAATAATAATAATAATAATAATAATAATAATAATAATAATAATAATAATATTAATATTAAAATCAAATCGAAAATAAAAAAAAAAAAAAAATTTTTTTCAATCGTAAACGTTTCGTCATCGTCATCATCATCATCATCATCATCATCATCATCATCATTATTATCGTTCAGACAACAGGTTCGAATTTTCAACGTTTGACTGACTGATTAATTAGACGAGTATTGATGATGATGATGATGATGATGATGATGTCGGTGTTACCAAAAAAAAAAAAAAAAAAATTTTTTTTTTTTGTCATTTGCGTCATTTTGCAAATAAGTCTTTTTAATTTATTTCGGCATTTAATTATTATTATTATTATTATTATGAGTTTTTTTCCACCGATATATTTTTTAAAAATTTACATAGGATCGAACAATTCGATTAATCGATCATTTCGATTATTTCGATATCGGGACGAAAAAAAAAAAAAAAATGAAACGAATTAATAGTTTTTCTTTCGTACCCGCTTTGCAATATATATAATATTTAAAATGGGAAAATTTTTTAAATTTGCAAAAAACGAAACAAAAAAAAAAAAAAAATCGTTTTCTTTAATGAGATACAAAGTTTTCTTTTTTATCTTTCAAATAAAAAAAAAAAAAAAAAAAAAAAACACTGAACTTGATTCACCATGCGAACAAGGTCACAGAGTTTTTCTTTTTTTTTTTTTTTTTTCTTAAAACAAAAAGAAAAAAGTTATCAAACCGAAATAAAAACGTAATTTACATAAATACATAATAATGATACATAGGATTTTATGTATTTATTTATTTACCGGTAAAATAAACAATCAAATTTTTATATTCAAACCGAAAAAAAAATCCTTTACGGAAAAATAAACGTTTTTTTAAATTTAATTACTTACAATACGTATAGTAAACGTATAAACGATTCCGCGAAAAAAATGTTGCCAATTTCGGAAAAAAAAAAAAAAAAAAAAAACGAACGTCGTTATACTATTAACGGTTTTTTTTTTGTTTACGATGAAGAAGGAGAAGAAAAAAAAAAAAATGGCGGCCGATCATAATGTAGCCCAGTAGTAGTAGTAGTAGTAGTACGCGCGCGTGAAAATTTTAAACATTTTCAAATTTCGATAAATAATTTTGAAATTAATATTAAAACGATTATCGATTTTAATCGATAAAACCATTTTTTATTTATTTATTTATTTATTTAATATATATTAATTATTAACCGATAACTTTTTTCTTTTTTTTTAAATAGGAAAAAAAAAACGATTTTTCCGAATTTCCCCTCGCCTTTACACATAAATATTTTATTATACGAAAAGGGAAAAATTTCGATAAATCGATAAGTAATAACAATAATGATAATAATAATAATAATAATAATAATAATTAATTCATTTCGTTTTATATTATTAAATAATTTATAAGGAAAACTTTTTTTTTTTTTTCCCTTGTTTCCTCTCCCGGTTAAACTTTAACGATCGTAAATTATTATTATTATTATTATTATTATTATCGCGCATTAATTATTATATATTTTATTATTATTATTATTATTATTATTAATTTTTTTTTTTTTATTTTAAATTTTGTTAATCAGCTGATCAATCATCAACGTGGTGGCGGGGTATAGGTCAATGTCGTTATATAGTATTATGCGCGATTCGCCATATTATATTTAAAAAAAATTATTTAACCTTGTTTTCCTTTTCGTTTTTTTTTTTTAAATTTAAATTATTACGATCAGGTTTAAGAATTATTCATAAAATTTATTATTACGGCATTTCATTTGTCATTTGACTATTATTATTATTATTTCTACTTGTCTAAGGTCGTTTTTTAAAAAAAAAAAAAAACCATAAAAATATAAATCGGTATAAAATAATAATTTGTTTTTTTTTTTTTTTTTTTTTTTTTTACACTGACCTGGCTCAATTTAATCTTTCTTTTAAAACTCGTGACTATTATGTTTCTTTTTTGTAATTTAACACGTTACGATCACAACATACAAACACAAACAAACAAACAAACATACATACAAACACAGACACAGACACACTAATTTACGTTAACGTATTAAAACATAACGTTTTTCGTTTTGGTTTTTACCTCTCTCTCTCTCTCACTCTCTCTTTGTCTCTTCTCTCTCTCTCTCTCTCTCTAATAATTTTTAACCGTTAAAAGTTTCGTTCTTTTTTTTTTTTAAAAACAAAAACTTACACTTTTTATGTGACAGTTATCGAAATGAGAATAACGAACAAATAAACATTCGACGATCGAACCGATGTCGTGACGTAATAATTATTTTTCACGAAAAGTGCGAAACGATTTGATGATGCAAGGTTGCCATGTTTACCATTGTAAATTTATTTAATTTTTTTTAAAATGCTTCGCTGTTTTTTTTTTTTTTTTTTGTTTTTATTGTTAAATTTTATTAATAACTGATTAATATTTAGGATTACTATTACTACTACAACTACTACTACTACTGGTACCTTAACGTTTGAATAAATGATGATAATAATAATAATAATGACGGTTGACGCATTCGCACCAGATTGAAAAGGTTTTTTTTTTTTTTTTGTTCGCGAACGAAATTTTTAAAATTGATCGAATAATAATAATAATAATAATAATAATAATAACGTGACAAAAAGAAAAAAAAAATTATAAAAAAAACTCGCGGTGAATTCATTTAAAACATTCGTGTAAAGTTAACTTGATTTGAGACGAGTAAATAACACGACGGAGCATAAGTAGAATGTGAAAAAAATAAACATCTTCATTTTGAAAAAGGTCTTTTTATAAAAAATAAATTTTTATTACTATCGAACGGGGCAATCTCGTGTGATGTCGGACCATGTGCTTTCGACCAATGAGAATCCAGTTGTAACCGGGCAGAAAAACGGTTTTTTACAAAAAAAAAAAATATATATTTCTGAGATATTTATCGATTGTTTACGTCAGCAAAAAGAATTTTTTTGGAAAAAAAAATTGAAAATTTAAAATTTTCTTCTTGTAATTTTTCATCAATTTTTTTAAAATCATTACGAGTCCATTACAAACGATCGTTTGTAAAAAGAAAAAAAAATTTTAATTTAATTCGATGACGTCATACTCACCGGTGTCATTAAAAGGCTTAACGAAACTGACAGAAAAAAACATGTCTTCAAAAATTTACACAAAAATTAATTTTTTTTTTTTTTTATTAAAATGTCGATGATCGATTATTACGTAATTATTATTAATAATTAATCAATCGTTAAATATATTATTACGTAAATGAAATAATAATAATAATAATAAGGAAAAAATGGCGGGAAATTGGCCAAATTTTAAAATAAATTAATTTACGAAAAATTTTTTTTTTACGTTACCCTGACGTGTAAGTTTTATATATTAAATTTAAAAAAAAAAAAATCAAAAGTGCCAACTTAAGAAAAAAAAAACAAACAAAACAAAACGTTTCGTACTGAATTTGTTTATTAAAAACTTTAATTAATTAATTATTATTATTAATAATAAAGATAATGATGATAAATTCAATTATTTTTTATTGAATAATTAACGAAAAAAAAAAAAAACAGAAATAATAATAATAAAACAATGCTTAAAACTCACCTTAATTAATTTAATATTTATTTATTTAAAAAAAAAAAAATAATAATAATAATAACATTCACTTTTTTTTATTTTAAAGGTTTACGAAAAAACTTTCGACCGTCATCGAATGAATAAATTCAAATCATAAACAACAACAACAACAACAACCAAAACAACAACCAAAACAATAACGAAACGCGAAAGTTAAAAAAAAAGAGAAGAAAAAATAAAAAACAATGGCGTTCGTCGTTGTGTTGTGATGACGTCAATATCAACGGTTAAATCGCGAATAAAGCAAAATCAAGACTGCGACTAAAAATGGCAAACAGGTACGTTTAAAAAAAAAAAAAAAAAAAACTGCGCACGTCTACTAAAATCGTCTGCTAAACCGACATCATTCACGTATATTATCAATATTTTATTTAAATGAAAAATTAACGGATTTTTTTTATGAAATAATAATATGAAATCGATGGATGATGACGGTTTTTTTTTTTTTTTTTTTTTGACTCGATTTAAATCCGTTCGTTAAAAAAACGATATTCAAAATGGCGTCCATTTTCTTTGTTTTAACTTTTTAAAAAAAAAAAAAATCTTTGAATAATTTCCATAATTTAAATGACGCAAATTCGGATTTTGCAAAAAAAAAAAAAAAAAAAAAAAAAAAAACTTTTGCTTTCCTGAACTTTTATTCGTTTACGATTCGCCATTAATGAAATTTTTTTTTTTTTAACTAATTCAAAAAATTTAAATTGAAATTAATTAAATTCATTTTTACGTACGTACGTAATAATTTTTGACAACAACAACAACAACAAACGAAAACGAAAAATGTTTAATTATTATACAATCGATACTAATAGTAGTTAGGTCAATGTCAGTAATGTTTGTCTTAATTTATTATTATTATTATTATTATTATTATATTTATTATTATTATTATTACAGGTGCAAAAATAATTACGTTAAAATGCATATGCGTTTTTTTTTTTTTTTTTAAATTTAAATAATAATAATAATAAAAATTTGATATAAATTAGGTATGGGAAATAGATTAGGTATGGATTTCAGGTCGACGTATTGAATTTAAAAAAAAAAAAAAAAAAACAATAAAAATGTGATAAAGGGGGAGGGGTTGTAAAAAAAAACAATGGGGGGGGGCGATTATCATTTACACACACACACACACACAAAAAATTTTAATGTAACAAATTATTATTATTATTAATTATTTAAATTTCGATAATTGTTTATATTGTAAAACAATGATAATGATAATAATAATAATGGTGGAAAAAGAATAGGATATATTGTTATGATAAACGATTGATTACCTACTGCCCTAAAAAAAAAATTTTGGCGGTTATTATAAAATAATTGTAATCGTACACGCACACGCACGCACGCACGCACGCACGCACGCATGATTTATTATTATTATTATTATTATTATTATTATCGAAATCGAATTTCATTATTGTTTTTATTTATTGGGTTTTTAAGTTCATTTATTTCAGGTTTCTACCTGACGATTCCTTAGGGATAAATGCTCGAATTTCGTTGGTGCTATTTATTGAGTATTTTCCCAAGAATGTGGGTCGTACCACATAGTGCGATTTCCTGGATGGTTTCTTCTTCTTTAAATTTCTTTTTATTGACTGTGGCTTACCTCCCAGTGATGCTCCCACGATGACCGGAATCGTTTCTGTTCTTACTCCCCATATCCTGGCTATTTCAGTCTTTTGTCTGCTTCTTTGGCTTTCTGGTGTTTTTTTCCGCCGGTACGGATGCTTCAATTAGCTTACACCATTTTATCCCTCAGGATGATATCCGGTTTGTTGGCTGGCACACAGTTCTGTCAGTGAGGATTTGTTGATCATACAGAACTGTGCATGGACCTACTGTCGTAACCGGGGTTGGAATGTGGTTGTACCACTCCTTGGGTAATCCATCCATTCCATATTTTCGGCATATATTCCAATGGAGGTTAGGACAAATTTTATTGTGCCACTATAGGTGCATCATGTTTTGCCAGTATAGGACAACCGGAAATTAAATGATCGATAGTTTCCGACTGCGATTGACAAAATCGGGACATATCATCTTGACGACCTTTGAGGATTACCTTTTCATAGTTTTATTATTATTATTATGGTCACTCTTAAACACGACATTATTATTATTATTATTATGGTTTATCAATACCTTACCACAGAGTAAGTTTTGTTTGTTTTTCAAAATTCAATTCAAAGCCTCCATTAATTAGCAAATTAAATACAAACAAAAAATTTATAAAAAGTGGTAGTAGTATTAGAAGTAATAATAATAATAATAATTTTTTTTTCTTCCTCTATGAAATTTGTTATTATTATTATTATTATTATTATTTAATATTCACAATCGGAACGTATTTATATTTATATATATATATATATGTGTTTATGCAAAAGTATATTAACACATGATATTTTTTTTTTTTTTTTGTAAATATTATTATTATTAATATTTTTTACTAATATTATTATTATTATTATTAATGAAATGAAATGAACGAATTGATATTATTATTCGTCAATATAATATACGAAGTCATAAAAGAACATTTTAGAGGAAATTACGCCATATCACTTTTTTTTTTAGGTTTTGAAACATTCATGCATAATTTTTATTTTTGAATTGATGATTTTTTTCCTCTCTCTCTCTCCCCCTTCCCGCCTCCCCTATTTTCTAATACCTTTTCTTCGTATTTTTTTTTTTATTTATTTATATATTATCTAAAGAGGTACGTGTTAATATATATTTATTATTATTATTATTATTATAAATTTGTTTTTTTTTTTTTTTTTTTTACGTACGTTATCAAAAAATTAATAAAAAATTGTGCGTAAATAAATAATCTCGCGTGATTATTACGCGTCACATAAATTTTTTTTTACCGATTTCAATTATTATTATTATTATTATTATTATTATTGTTTAATGATTATGCAAGAGATTATTATTATTATTATTATTATTATTATTATTATTATTATTATTAAAATATGTATATCGGGTCGATTTTTTCTATCGTTAAAAAAAAGCTTAAAAGTCGTTAAGGTCATTTAATATATATTTATATAACTGACCTGATCAATTATCAACTTGACAACATCATCTCCTTCATTTTAAATTTTCATCATCATTATTATTATTATTATTATTATTATTATTATTTAAATAAAAAAAATTAATAGGTAAATAAATAAATAAATAAATAAAAAATGTGATTTACAGAGATAAATGAAAAAGAAATATATTATTTGGATAAATGTGGAAAATGTCATCGAGTTGGGAAAATGCTTTTATTAGCATATTGGATGTTTCATATATACTTATGAGAATATTAATGGCACAACATCATGGAACGTCTATTTTTCACATTGTACTAAGAATGGCATTGGAAAATTTTTTAGATTTCGTTTTCGACGCGTAAATTATTTTTAATAATATTAATAATAATAATAATTAAGTTATATTAAAACAAAAGGAAAAAACCACACGTATACACACACACATTAACGTTGTTGATATTATTTACTTTATTTTTTGTATTATTTTTTTTTTTTTTTTTTTCTAGGTAAGCTCTTTAAACTTAATAATAAGAATTTTATTAATAATATTTTTGTTTGTATTATATATGATATATTTTGTATATGTATATGTATATATTAAGAAAAATAATTTTAAGTTTGTCTCTATCTCTATCTCTCTCTCTCTCTCTCTTACATATAATAATTTATAAGAAAATGTATTTAATTTATTTTTAATTATTTATATATCTATTTACATATATATATATATATATATATATATTTATATTTATATGCGTGCGTACGTACATAAAAACAAACATAATAAATTATTATTATTATTATTATTAATATAGGAAAAGTTTTTAAATAAATAAATAAATAATTAATAATAATATTGTTTTATTAATATTTTTTTTTAAAAAAAATCATTTATTAATAAATAATAAGTAATAATAATTAAATGTAAAGACCTTGAAAATTTTTGCTTGCTATGGCATTGAACCTTTTTTTTTTTTTTTTTTTTTTTTTTTGATTAGAATGTTAAATTGCATACGGCCCCGGCCGGGCCTCGCGAACAACGCGTGTTTTATTATTATTATTATTATTACGTAATTATTTATTAAATGTGGCAATCCGTTCGGCAAATCAAATAAATATTATCGAAAGAATATAGATTTTATTATTACGTAACAAAAATTATTTAAAAGTTTTCGCGGGAAAATTCAAAAATTTGAAATTAACATAATTATCATCATTATTATTATTATCAATTTTGATTTTTTTGCATGTTTATTTCTTCTTCCCGTAACATTTCTAAATATTTATATTTTTTCCGAGCTATCGGTGTTTTCGAATACCATTGTAAAAAAGCTTCCTCTTCTTCTTTATATATGGGTTGTCTTTTACTTAACGCATTTATTATTTCGTAGTGTGTTAAAGGTTGTACGACAAGTTGAAGAACTCTTTTGCAAGACATAACCTGTGTAAAATATTTATTTTATTGTTTGTTTTAGCAGAAGGAGATTTACATGACGAACTACTAACTTCTTTTACGCTTTCTATAATAGATCCAACCGTGTAACCATCGGATAATTTTGCCATGGCTCCAACATCAAATTGACGACTAACACCGGAATAATTAAAGAAAAGTTCCATGTATATGTTATTCAAACTGAAATTCAAAAAACGGGTAAGTCATAAATATTATTATTATAACTATGAAAGGGAGAGGGGAGGAGGGGAGAGGGAGGAAAACGTACCTAGAATAATCAGGTTTTGGTATGAAAATAAATTTATTGTATGTTTGTTGCAATGCTTTTTGATCGCATTCCCACGGCGTGTTCGATACTCCGATTAACATAATTTGATCCTCCGAACAAAAACTTTTAACTAATCTCGGTAAATCCTTTTTTAATCTTTTCGGATCAGTTTTATCCGTTTTTGGTACTTTTTTCATAAATGGTTTTTCCGCACCGTTCATGTATATAACAGCCGGTTGCATGAGCCTATTGGATAATATTTGTTGCGCACATTACATAAAAATTAAAATCAAAAGCAATTATTATAATAAAAAGGTCAATAATTTATCAATTATTGATTTGATTTCGCGAATTCGAGCCGCAGCAACGTTTCGTGGCCTTTTATTTATATGACGTCAAAAAAAAAAAAATTAATAGATTGATAATAATAATATCGTATTGCGTATTGCGCGTTTAGGGGTTTAGGTCGGAATTTACGAGAAAATATCCTTCTGTCCTTGTTTACCTTGCAACCTTACTAACGAGATGCATTAAC
The DNA here is from genome assembly GCF_000006295.1 of Pediculus humanus corporis. Taxonomy (NCBI): domain Eukaryota; kingdom Metazoa; phylum Arthropoda; class Insecta; order Psocodea; family Pediculidae; genus Pediculus; species Pediculus humanus. The sequence continues at coordinate 105,489 of NW_002987868.1, read as the reverse complement.
ATGATCAATCCCGATTTACCAGGATATTTTCCAACAATGTTAGCAGGACTTAAATCGAATAAAATGGCTCCCACTTCTGTACATATTGCATGAACCTGTCGAAATTATCATAGAGTATATAAATTTTCTCATTTTCTTTCTCATAATTGATTTTTTTCTTTTTCTTTACCAACATATTTTTACCACTTCCACGTGGTCCAGCTATTAAAAGTGATCTTATGAAGGGTGAATTTTGATGTATGATTTTCGATCCGAGTGGTAGTATGCAATATTCCGTTATGACCTTTTTAAAAAAAAATGAGAAAATCCTTTTTTTTAAAGGCTTTACAAACAAACAAAAAACAAACAGGTACGAACGAACCTGACGTATGTCACCCAATGCCGGAAGTGGATCTTTTCCACTATGACGTAAATCAAAATTAGCAAATGATTTTTCACCTTTGAAATCCGTTATCAATGTTTCCGGATATTTTTTTATTATACCTTAAAACGAATCGGAAAAAAATTTAGGTTTCGAATCGAAAGGTACAAAAAATTATTATTATTATTATTATTATTATTAACCGTTCGTTATGAGTTCTTCGAAAAGTGATTCTAACGTTCTATCCGGTGTTAAATCTTTTTCTTTTTTCTTTTTACTTTTTTTACCTGTTCTTTTACCCTTTTTTTTATTTACACGTTTGCTCTTTTTACCTTTTTTAGCTCTAAAAAAAAAAAAACGATTATGAGTTTCTTTATCGGGGGGGGGGGCGGCGGGGGGCGGGGGGCTAAGAAAGCAATAAAATATTAACGAAAAAATTATTATTATTATTATTAATACCTATCACGATCTAAAGCAGCTTGTAGAATTTCTAATTCTTCTCTCATCATCGCATCGACCATTTTACGTAATTCTTTTTCAACTTCTGCTTCGTTTTCGGCCTAAACACGCAAAAAAAAAAAAAAAAAAAAAAAAAAGGTACAGGTATGATATACCTATGGCAAATATCATCCAATTCGTTACCTTAATCATATCGAGGTACGGTCGTTCATCCGTATCGTTTAATTTTTCATTCCAAAACAAATCGAATTCCATTTTAGAATTTAATAATTCCTGTAGAAAATTCGATGGTGATATTTTAAAACCTTCATCATCTTCTTCCATCATTTTTTTCTTATTCGTATCTTCTTTCGTTCTGCTTTTTTTACTTCTTTCGCTTGAACCTCCGGTGGATTTACTCAATGACGTTTCGGTACCTTGACGACTTTTATTACAAAAAATTATTTCAAAAATTTTGACCGTTTGGGGGTGGAGGGGGGGGGGCGGCGGAAAAATAAAAGAAATTTTACCTGCTCGAACGAAAAATCAATGCCGAACCACCGGAATCATCCGAAGGAATTTCTGGAAATTTTCCTGTTTGATTTTTAACATGCATGTACCAACTTCTTATTTCATCAATCATGTCCTCGATTAATTTCCCTTCTTTTCTCTTCCTACACGATTCTTTTTCTATTTCGTTAAGCTGAAATATTAAATGAAAACCTTAAATCCTTAAATCCTATAAACGTTTAATAGAAAACAACCTTTTCGTAATCCTTTTGATATTCATCTTGTAATTTCCTTCTTATTTTTTCTATTTCTTCTGCTTTTTTCCTTTCTTCCCTTGATACGAAACTCGGATGAACCATACCGATCAATAACATTTCTTCCATTTTTTTACGGAAAATTTTTCTATAAATCATTATTATTATTATTATTATTATTATTATTTAAAGTAAAAGAAAATTTTTCTTTAAATTTTCAAACCTTCTTTCGATGTAGCCTCTCCATGTTTTTTGTATTCTTATAGCAGCAGCAAAATTAGAACTCGCTTGCGATCCACCAAATGCTTCAGGTTTACCTAAAACACCGAACAAATTTTAAAATTGGAAAATTTTAAAAACAGCGGAAAAAACCAAAATGTCTTCTCCCAATTACTTTTTTCTTTGAGCATTTTTATTTCTTTCATAAATTGAAATCTTAATCTTCCTTGTCTCGCTCTTTCGTGTACCTGAATCAATCGTATCGCATTTTCCAACGACATTTCCTTTTCCGGTTCTTCTTCATCTAAATATCCTAATTTTTTCAATATGTCATCCATTGTTTTTTTTTTCTCCCTTATTTCATTTTCCCTTTCTCTCTTGTAATATTTCGGGACTCCGATTTCTACGTCTTGGGGTAGTAAATTCATTTCCGTTAAAATCCCATCGAAATAACTAAATTCCGACATGTCGAGATTTACCAATTCTTGTTTCATTTCCAAAACCCTCAAACGAAAAAAATTCAAATTTAAAAAAAAAAAATAAATTTTATTACCCGGAAAATCCGGAAAATTACCTTCCGATTGTCGCATCCAATACTTTTCGTATGATTAATCGTTTTTGTGGTTGTAACATTTGATCGTAACATTGATCTAATTTTTTAACTATTACTATATATTTAACGTATAATTCGCTTACGGCTGTAATTATAATAAATAAAATATTACCCCTATATTACCGTGGTAATAATAATAATAATAATAATAATTTACCAACCTTGTAAAGCTTCTTCCCTTTGTAATTTTTCCGTTTGTATTATTGTATCTATTTGAAGTGCATCATCTAATGTTCTTTGTGCTTCTCCCCATAATAAATTATAAGTTTTATAAGACATCTTAAATTATATATTTTCAATTAATAATAATAATAATAATAATAATAATAATAATTAATAAACTTTCGTAAAAATAAAAAATATAAAATGCATTCAAAACCGATACGTTGTAGTCATGACAAAATTATCGATTAAATAATAAAAGTTAAATCGATTATAATTATTATTATTACTATACGTGCCACTCGGTAACGTCACTTCCTGTTTTTTCGAATTTCTGGAATCGACATTTTATTATTTTTAACAGGATTTTATCGAATTGACAATGAAATAAAAAAAAAAAAAAAACGAATAAGTTTACGTGATAATAATTATTTATTTCACTTTAAAAAAATACAAATTAATTAAAATGATTGATTGACTGACTGACTGACTGACGTATTTTATTTTATAGGAGATGACGACAAACGCGACAAACACGCACTCACACACACACACACACATTTCCAATCTTGTTTGTTTGTTTGTTTGTTTTTTCTTTGGGTAAAAATTTTATTTTTTAGGTTTAAGTAAACCTTCCCCCTTTAAAAAATTTGAATTTTTTTTTGATTTTTCCCATGCTATAATATCATTATCATCATCATCATCATCATCATCATTAGCATCATCAACTTCCGGTGATTTTTGACACTTTTTCCCTTTATTTTTTAACGGTACGGGTAGTATCATTTTTTTCGGAAATTGTACTCGAGATTTTTCCCAATATACATCATCAAATTGTATTTGTATAGTCGAAGGACGTGGATTCGAAGGTGGTGGCGACGGTGGCGACGACGGTGGCGGGGGTTTTTCGGGTGATTTCGATATAGATCTCGAACAACCGGAAGTTGTCGAACTCGGCGACGGTCTTTTATCCGTGTAATAATAATAATAATTTTTCCCTTTTTCCTCATTTCCACTTCTTCTTATTCTTCTCCTCCCCTCACATTTACACAAATGACAGGGACGTATGAATTTATTTCGCGACGATTCGATTCTCGATTCTCGTCTCGTTCGATTTGTTCTTTCTTCGACAAAACTAACTCTCGCCGAAAGTAATTTTCTTCTTCCCGATAGCATCAAATTATTTTTGAAAAATTTCTTATTATTATTCGTATCCGGACTTTCCGAATCGGATTGCGTTGAATAATCCGTATTTGTCGGACCGGAATCGCTTATGCATTCGTGACGTTTAAATTCGGAATCTGATAAATCACTGAAAACAACAACAACAACAATACGATCGTTGATTGATTGACGTTAATTAATCGTCTTGTTGCAATTAATAATTTTGGGTTAGTGACCTCTCTGACCTGTCGAAAAACGTTCTCGGTGCACTTTTTGACCTTTTCGGAAGTGAATGATGAATTGATTTTCTTTCGTACGACATACTCCTAGTCGAATTGATTGCTCTCATTCCAAATTTCCTTTCGAACACTTCCATATTTTTTCTATAAATTATATAAATTATTTGAGTTTAAAAAAAACAAAATGGTGGAAACGTTTTATTATTATTATCATACTTTGAATGTTCTCTAGTGCATCCTTTACTTATCGGTCTATTGAAAATACTTTTTTTAAATCTATTTTTAATTTGACTCATCGTTTTGTCTTTTTTCCTTTTTCCCCTTTTTCCTCCTCCTCCTCCTCCTTTTCCCTTTTTCCTTTTTTTTCTTTTTTTCTTTGATTTCCCATCTTGAGATTCGGATGTTAATTGTCTAGCAGACGACGACACGTTTCCGCTCGTGCTCGGTTGAGGTCGGAAAAAATTTTCGTATGTTAATTTTGTACAAAGTGAAGAATCGCAAAAATCTTCGCCGCATTCTTTACAACTCACGACGCGGATTTCGACGATGCTCGATTTAGGATTTTTCGTTTTTCTAATCCAATCCGTCATTTTTTCCCTTTGTAAATTTTGTTGATATTTTAAATCTAGTTTACCAAGTTGTACCAACCTAACAAAAAAAAAAAAAAAAATGATTTGGAGTTATAACATGTCGTATTCCCTTTTAGAGCATATCATTTTATAATAACCTCGAAAACATGTCTTCGTCCATTTTCGTTTTCGGTCTAACCGTTGTTAACATTTTCCAATCGATATTTATCGGACATAAATCCTTTAAATCGACTCCTTTCATATCCGGTGGCATTGGATCCGGATACGACCATTCTTTTACACTTTTTTTCTCACTCGTAAACGTAAAATCTTTTTCTTTTATTTTTATTTGGTCGCCCCCCGTTATTTTTTCCGCTTTCACTTTCGAATCCGGTATTTTATCGTAATATTTTTTAAATTCTTCTTTCGATGTTATTTTTACTTTTGACAAATCTAATACTTGCGCCGGTTCTTTTTTTTTCGATAGAAAATCATCTAATTTTATCATTTTTCCTCCCCCTCCCCCTCCCCTCCTTTACATAAATAAAACAAAAACCAAATTTTTTTAAAATTTAAATTTTTTTATTCTTATTTTCCAGTCTTTTATTCGCGTCACGTAATCTGTAATAAGTCATTAAAATACTTTTGCAAACTATAAATATAAATATTAATAAAAAAGCCATAAACATCTTCCGAAGAAACAAACAAATAATAATAATAATAATAATAATAATAATAATAATTTATTTTTCTACGCTTTTCTCGGAAAATGGTGTCGTGCTCCTGGAATTTGAATAATCCTTCTGAAGATTTTTCAAACCCTGAAAAACAAATAAAAAAATTTTTAATTTTCCTTATTTTCCCTCATCATAATCATCATTATCATCATATAATGCCGTGTAATTAGTCAGTGTGTGTGTGAGAGAGAGAGAGAGAAAATGTCACGTGGTAAATAATAACGTGGTTCGATGTTAAGTACGCAAAATGGAAAAAATATTGAGGTCTCGCTGAGTCAAACAAAATCCGACACGTCATAAATTCCATAAAGAAAATAATCGATTTTAAATATCGATAATTATAAAATCGATATATCGATAAATCGATAAACGACCGCATGCATAAAATACCTCGCGCAAATCCGTTATTTTCTGTATTGCTTCCAATTGTAAATCGTTGAGAAAATTTCCAGTGTCGGAATCGGATATTTTTTCATTTTCTACTTCCGTCGTGTCTTCTTCCTCCACTTCTTCGTCCGTTATCATTTCCCGTTTAACGATCCTTCTTTGAAAAATTTTTTCTGATTCCACGGCGTATTTATTAGATTTATCGAATTTGAAATCCGTCGATTTGATTCTATTATCTATCGGTACGAAAACGGGACTCGAAAGATTCGAATTCATTCTAAAACCGTTTCTCAATATTATTTCCGTTTTTCTTCCTTCTTCCTCTTCCTCTTCTTCGGTGTTGTTTCTCATTTCTATGGGTAATTCGAGTAATCTTGCAACCGATTGTAATTCTTTTTCGTCATTTTTCGTCACGTCTTCGTTTTTAATCGTTTGATCTGATGATGACGTAGCATCCCGTCCGATATTTTTAAGCCTTTGTTTTAATCTTTTCTGATAATAGGGATCTTTTTCGCTTTGTTTTTTATATTCAATGGCTGGACGATTGATTCCCCATTTCGGCCTATCTTCCAAACTCATTCTGGGCCCTTTCGATCTGTATTTAGTCGGAATGAAATATCTCCCCTGTTTGTGTCTATCAAGGTTGATGACCCTACAAGAAAAATTCCGGTGAAATTGATAAAGGGGGGAGGGAGGGGAGGGTCTCGATAAGTTCGCAATACATTATTCATTCATTCAAATGAATAAAAGTTTTCATGTTCTCCAACTTTTCCAGAAAGAAAAATTTACCGGAAAGGATAATAATAGCATGCAAATTCTGACTTACTTTGAATTCGTTCCGTTCCCTGTTTTTCCACCGCATCTCATGCTCAACCTCCTCCTTTTTCCAGCCGATCCAGGCCATATCGATAATCGTCCGAAATCCGTTTGTGTCGATTTATTACTCGGCGTGTATTTCAATCTTTGACTTATTCGATATTTACTAGGCGTCAAAGTTTTTTCTTCCGTCTGAACGGATTCCGACACCGAGGGTGTCAAAGATATGACTCTGTTCGTCGTCGTGCTCGTGTTTCTCGGTGACATCAATAAAGCCAATTGAACTCCGTCCGGAGGAAGTAGAAAACCGTTGTCTTGCGTTGTCGTGTTATCCAACATGAGAGCCAAACCACCGTCGACGGGAAGTCCGTTCATGTTGAGTAGTTGAAAACTGTTCGCGAGTTGAATGTCTTCGAATTGACTCGATGAATCTTTTAATATTTTCTCTTGTTCTTTTCCCCCGTTGCTGTCGTTAACATCGTTGAGCTTTTTATATTTTTTTTGATTTTGCTGCTGCTGCTGCTGCTGTTGTTTTCTTTGAGACACGTTGAGCACGGCATCCGTCGGTTGCATCACTTTTTCTAATTTTTTAACCTTGTCACTGTTGACCGAAATATTTTTCTTTTCCGCGTTATTTTCGACCGCGTGCCTTTTACTTCTTTTCTTATCCTCTCTCGCACGTTTTTCCGCCAATTCTATGGCCTCTTTCATGACTTCCTCTCTTTTCCTATCGAATTCTTCCTTTTCTTTGATTTTCTTTTGCTCGGCTTCGAATCTCTGCCTTTCGATTTCCTGTTCTTTTTTAATTCTCTCTTCTTCCAATTTTTCTTCCCTTATCCTCCTTTCCCTTTCTTGCTTCCTTTTCAACTCCCTTTCTTCCAATTGTTTTTTGATCGCGTTTTGATGTTCCAATGCTTTTTTACGTTTTCTCTCACGTTCTTCCATGACATCGAGGGGTATGGGAGCATTTTGACCCAAAATATAATTTTTTTGAGGTTTGTATTCGTCGTCCGGATGACTTATAATTAAAACTTCCGCTTTCGTACTGCCGTCGTAATTTTTCAAACCCTTTTCGACCCATTTTGGAGCGGGACGATAATGATCGTTTACGAGAGGAAGGCGACAATCGGGTCGATTGACGACGGGTTCCCACAAGTGACCGATACCGATTCCGCGATCTCCCCATCTTAAACGATTTCCGTCGTCGGAGGAAACGCTTTCCGGTGTTCCCTGCCAATAATTTCTATTCCTGTTCCGATAGAGTCTTGTATTTTGCAAGGAACTCTCGTTATCCTCCTGAATCCAATTATTATCTTTATGATATTTATACATGTTGTCATCCGTCCATGAATTATCGGTTTTATCGACGTCACTCCAGTAATTTTTTTGTATTTTTTCCTCTTCGTCAATCGTTTCCGCGAATAAACTTTCATTATCTTGAAAATTTTCCAATTTTTTAAATAATTTCGGTGAATCGCTTAAATATCCCGAAGTTTCGGATTCTTCCTCTCGTCTCAAACCCTTTTTTCCTTCTTCTTCTTCTTCTTCTTCTCCTCTATTTTTTAACGAAATCGGTGGTAATAAATTATTCCTGTTGTAAAAATAAGTTTGTTCGTCATTTTTCGGTCTACCCCATAATCCGTAAAGTCCGATCATTTCCTCTAAAAACAAAAAAATCTCAAAACGACATCGAGAAAAAAAAAAAAACCTCAAACGATTATTATTATTATTATTATTATTACTACCTCTTTCTTTGGCCCATTGTAATCTTTTTTGTTCCACCAAACTCAACGTTTTGCTTGATTCTAACATTTATTACAATCGAAATTATTTATTTTTTATCATCGACATATTTTTTTTTTCGCGCGGAAAAACCCCAACAAAAATTAACAAAAAAAGAAAAAAAAACCTTTTAACGTATCGCGTACAAAAAATTAACTGAATTTTCCCTATGTTTTCCTCCCCACCACCACATCCCCCCCCGCCTTTTCCCTTCCTACTTAAAATTTTCTTTCTTTTCGAAAAAAAATTTTCGTGCTAGTAAACGTTCGATTCAAAAAAAAAAACAAAAAAGAAAAAATATAAAAAAATCTATTTTATTCATAAGTTATTCATGAAGTAAAATCATTTTCTTAGAGTCCAAATTAAAAAACACACAAAATATTTTTATACATTTTCATTGATTAAATAAAAGTCGAAGGTAAAAAACTTCACCGGGTAACGCGAATGACACAAAATGGTGGTCTCCAATGCTTCTTCTATATCAAACAACCGCCATTTTTTTTTTCTCTTTACAATACCTTAAGATTCAAAAATCTTTTTTTTGGTTCGAATCGATATAAATATGGAGAATCCATAATTAAAAAAATAAAAATTTTCTTCTATCGATTTTTCACGAAACAATAAGAAAATCAATGTCCCTCCGTTCGTCCGTTCGTCTCCCGGGCGTGGTTATTATTATCATTATTATTATTATTATTCCCTCGTGTTTTAACATAGTTCATTGAACTATATCGATTTACAAAACGATTTTTCCCCTTTCCCGTCTTTTTCCAAATATTATTGTCAAGAAATGATGCATACATACATACAAAAACCCCCCCTCTCTCTCTTTCTCTCTACACATTTCATAAATAAAAAATTAAGAAAAAGCAGAAGAATGACGAAATAATGATAATACTGATAATATAAAAATAATAATAATAAAAAAACGACTAAACTCACCGGAAAATATCCTGGAAAATTTTTCTATTTTTCTCCTTCTCGCGGGTCGATGATGACGCAATAACGAATTTAAATAAAATCGGAAAATTTTCACGTTCGCGTTCGCGGATTTTCTTTTTTTTTTTTTTTTTTTTTTTTTGTTTGTTCGTTTGTTTGTTTGTTTGTTTGTTTGTTTATTTGAAAACCGCACACGTATTATCAATGTCTCTTTTCGACAAATCAATCATATCGGAATTTTTAAAATAATGATAAAATCTATTTTTCCTTTTCGAATTGTGTGTCCGACGATTTTTTTCCATCCTCAATATGTTTCTTATTATTGGAAAATAATCCAAATGAACGATTTTCCTATCGTGCCTTTCCATCGCAGGTATCAAATCTAAAACGTTTTTTTCCGTTTCTTCTTGATTTTTCCGAAATCTGCAAATCGAAAATAAAAAAAAAGTTACATATTTTCTTTTAACAATCAAACCCTTTTCCCTTTCGCTCCCGATGCTAACCTTACGTCTTCCCAAACGGGGAAAAAAAATTCCCCATCATTTTCTCTTCCGTCATTTAAATTACATTTCGACACGTTCGACATGATTTCCGATGATAATTTTAAAAAATAATAATTTATGTCTTTTCTCGTTTGCCTTTGACGACTTGAAAAATTTTCCTCCGTTTTTTCTTCGAGCGATAAACTATCTTTCGGCCTGTAATTCGTTCCTAATAAATTTTTCTCTTCCCACGTCGAATCCATCAAATCTAAAGTTGATGCCACGTCTAGTAATTCCCAAATCCTGACATTTAAACATTCTTTCGACGTTTGATTTGATATGAAATTTTCCAAACCGTTTTCCAAACTCATTTTAGATTTTTTCCTAACACTTTCATCGCATTCATCGGAATCTTTCGATTTTTCACTCTTCCCTCTTTTCCGTTTCAAATAAGATGGCCGACAGGGATTTTTATCATCATTTGTACTTAAATACCGGGATAAGTTCCACCAAAACTGTTCCAAATCCGATTCGTGATTGAGTCGTAATAATAAATGTTTGTCGTTCGAATTATTCCAAAATTCCAGATCCAGTAATGTTTTCCTCATATCGAAATCGTTGTAATTAATTAAATATTCCAGAATGTTTTTATCGATTTGAATTCCTTCCAAGTGAGAGACGACATCCATGTAAGCACCTGGAATTTCAATCGTTTTTAAATTTTTTTTTTTTTCGGTTTTCACGAAACCGACTGGGAAAAAGTTAAAACTTACAAGATTTGTGAAAAGATGGCCGGTTCATTTCGAGAACCAAACATTGTTGTGTTCGAAAATTATCCAGATGAGAACATGTCGGATCGTTCGTAACGAAAATGAAGGGTCTTTTAGAAGTTTGAACAAGGGATGAAACGGCCGAGTAAAAACCTTCGTCGTATTCTTCGAAAACAATGTCGGCATCTTCGATTAGTAAAAGTGATATTTTACTCTCGTTTATTTTTAAATCCTTTAATATTTCATTTCCGTTTTGTTCCCTCTTTTTAACCTTTTTAACATTTTTGTTCGAATTCATTTTTCCGGGAGGTTGTTGCGACAACTGTTGTTGAACTTTGTGTGATTGTGTTGCCTCTTGAAAATCCGTTAAAACTTTTTTACCTGAAGACAAAAACACATTTTATATTCATACTGATAAATTTTTCAGTGGCGGCTTAAGGTTTACCTGTGCGTTTAGATGAAGCATTAACTTCTATTATGTTAAATTCTAATTCTTCTGCTAGCGCAGTCACGAGTGCAGTTTTTCCACAACCGTTAGGTCCGGATAGCAGGCACACGTTATGAGGAGGTTTTAATTTTTCAGATCCAATAAAAAAATCATCGTCGTCGTCGTCGTCAAAATCGTCATAATCACTATCACTTTCACTACATTTATTTTTATTATTTGATTTAACCAAAGATTTTAATTCTTCATCGAAATCTTTCCATGATTTCAACCAATTTTTTAATTTTTTAACAACATTTTCATTTTCTAATATTTCACAGCTTGATGGCTTGTATTTATCAATAAATTGTAAATTGAGCGATTCAAAACTGCCATCCAATGTTTTTAAACCGTTTGCTATCGTTAAATCTTTTTCAAGCTTTAAATATTTATCACTTTTTAATTTTAAACCATCAATAACTTTCTCAATATTTAAATGTTGATATTTTGCTTTTATTTCATCATATTTTTTTTTTCCACCAAAAGAAGCAGAAGAAGAAGAAGAATAAGAACTGTCGTAATTACTTTCGACAACATTCTCTAAATTTTCTTTAATAAAATTAATATGAAATTTTTTATCACAATTAAATTGATAATAATAATAATAATCATGACTAAAATTTTCTTTAAAATTTATATCAATTTTCCTAACAGACCAATAAATACTATCATCCCTTTGTTGAATGTGACAAGTTGGAATGAAATAATTTATCGGTAAATTTATTTTATTCGAATTAAATTTTTTAGCACTATTATTATTATTATTATTCGTTTTACTGTGAAGGAAATTATGTGAAGCTTTTTTAGCAGCTAAATCTAAAGCTCTTTTTTCTTTGAATAAAAACAATGGTGCAATTTTAACATCATTACCATCATTTTTGACTTTTTCAATTTTGTCATTATCTATTCTATTGATTTCTGTTAGCGGTTTTTCTATATTTTTTTTAGGTTTCGATTCGATTGTCGAGCCATCGCATAAATCTATGAGTATATTCGAATTTGATTTTGTTAAATAATCGACTAATTGAATATCATTTGAACCTGTGTCAAGTTGAGGCTTGCACATGACACTATTTTCTTTTTTTAATGATTCATCGTCTTTATTTTTATTTACAACAACATTAACATCATCAATTTTTTCTTTTGTCTTTAATTTATTTCTAGGCTGAAAATAAAATAATATGAAAGTTAAAATAAAAAAAAAATAAATGGAAGAAAATGTATCATTATTATTATTATTATACCTTAAAAATAATTTCCTCATCCGAAGAAAAAATTTCACAATCCTCCTCGTCTTTGATACCATTGGTAACTAAATTCCCATTATTCGAATAATTGTAATTTTTAATTTTTTTTTTTTTATCAGTTAAATATTTTGATTTTTTCTCGAATTTTTTTTTATTTTCATTCGACATCAAAACTTGAAAATAATTTTTTATTTGTAAATCTCTTCTAACCTGAGTAATTTTATTCGTTTTGAGACTTTCATCGTAGACATACGTTGAATTTTTCGTTATGTTATTCTCAATTATTTCGCATACGTACGAATTAGGATCGTTTGGATCAATTAATTTTATTTTTATTTTTCTACCAAATTTTTTACATGGCTGGTCGTTTTCCATTTATATAAATAATATAAAAAACATTATCTGAACTATTTGAAAAAAATGTTTTGTTTTGTTTTGTACTGTATATTTATTCGTAGCTTGTTATAACAAATTATTATTATTTAATTAAATTAATCAGTCTTCATAATAATTGTGCAAAAAAAAAAAAATAAATAAAAAATAAACAATTATACTTGTTCAGTTGATTTTTTGGTTATTGAATAAATTGTAATAGAAATTTTTTATATTATAAATAAGTTTATAAAAATAACACATTTTTTTTTTTTACAAATATTTTGATTTTTTCTTTTTTACTTTTCTTACGCACTAATAACAAAATTGTAAATAAAAAAAATTAATAAAATTAAAAATTATGTTTTAAATAATAATAATAATAAAGGTTTTTGGCGGTTCACATGGCCGCAATTGGGATAAAACCCACGACGTCACCGCCACCTATAATTTACAAAGATAAAACTTTTTAATTTCAGTTCTGTGATTATACAATCTAAATAATGACTTGGTTTAACGTTCTGTCATGGAATGTAAAAAATTTATTGACAATGGAAAATCCAAACAAAGTTTTGGATGTCGTTCAACAGGATTACAGTCATCATCACATTCAAAATAGAGAAGATTCATTAGTTTTATACACGCCGAATAATAGATCAAATAATTACGAATTAGTTTTACATCGACCTTATAATGAATCGCTAACGGAAGCATATAGCCTTTGTCGATGTATCGATTCCGAAACTGCACAGAGAAAATTTTTGCTTTATAAAGATAAACTACCCACGATTGTGTCAATAAAAAAAGATGTAAATAATTTGTACTCTTGAAATACTATAAAATAAATAATTTAATTAATATCGTATGACGTTTGATTACAGTTATATAATTCAGCACAAATTCAAAAGATATGTGATATGATATCTGAACATCCTTGTTGGAATCTTGCACACGTCACCGTACATTTAGGACTTACAGATTTAATATCGAATGCTAAAGTAAAAGAATTTATTAATGTCGAAGAAGCTGAGACTGGGTTGTCGCCTCTTCAGTTGGCTATTCAAGATCAAAATATAAGAATGGTTCAAGCGTTGTTAAATAATGATGCATCTTTAAATCATTTCGACAATGATGGTTGTTCTGTTCTTCATTATGCTGCTATCACAAACAAACAAATAATCAATGTATTAACTTAAAAGTTTTTTTTTTTTTTTTTTTCTTATATTTTATTAAGAGTGAGATTTTAATTATTAACTTTTATTATTTGATTTAGCTGCTTTGTGAAAATTCCATAATGACAATTAACAGCAGAAATGGTGAAGGACGTACTCCTCTTCATGTCGCTTGCTATGCAGACAAAAGAGATTGCGTTCATGCTTTGTTAGAAGCTGGAGCAGATGTAAATATATCAGTTATAGAAAGAAGGTCTTCACTTTTGACTCCTGGTTGTGTAGGTCCCATAAAGGTAATAATTTGAATTAATACCAAAGTTATTTATCGAGTAATTTATTTACTTGTGTAAATTTCTACAAATTTTAGAATTTTCCCAAAACGTTACACGGTGACGATATTAAAAATGGCGGAACTCCACTTCATTGGGCATGTTCAAGAGAAGTTATAGAAGCTTTAGTGAACAAAAATTGTGATATAAATAGTTTAAATTTTGATCAGAGGACTGCTTTACACATAATGGTTTTGAGAAACAGACTAGAGTGTTTAGTTACTTTATTAAGTTACAGAGCAGATTGTAATATCGGAGATAAGGATGGTAACAGTCCGCTTCATTTGGCTGTGCAAGAAAATAATGAAGCTTGTGTTAAAGCTTTGATAGTTTTCGGAGCTGATACTTGTTATGTGTAAGTAATTGTGATTGATGGTATCATCTAATTAAGAAAATTTTGTAAATTAATTAATTATTATTATTATCGCAGAAATAATAATGGATGTACTCCGAGGCATCTTGTCGATTGTGAGTCTGAAATAGGAAGGAGAATTTTATATGTATTGCATTCAGTAGGAGCTCCCAGATGCTCAGACACACAAATATCATGCAACATTGGATGCAAATACGATGAAAGTGAGAGAGAGAGAGAGAGAACAAATTATTCGAATGATGTCAATCAGTGTTAAAAAAATTAATAATTTGAATCGTTTTTGAATTACGTCACAGGTTTTTCCGGAACAGCATCTTTCTTGCCCGTTTCCCTTCCCGCACGTGATTATTTAGATTCCCTTTTGTCATTACATACATTAGACGTTGAAAAGAAAAAAGGGGTAATTAAGAAAAGTAATTTACCATTAATTAATTTTAATTTAATTACTCAATGTTTTGTATACATATATATTTTGTTTTGTCTTCCAGGGTAAATTGTTGTGTTTAGACGGAGGCGGGATAAGAGGTTTAGTTTTGATTGTCATATTAATGGAATTAGAAAAATATTTGGATCGTCCCATTTTAGAATGTTTCGATTGGATAGCGGGAACGAGTACGGGAGGTTCGTGACGTGTATCCATCAAATATATTTAAAATTTTCTTTTTGTGTTAAAATTATTATTATCATTATTATTATTCCAGGTATTTTAGCTTTGGCTTTGGCTACAAAGAAGCCATTAATAGATTGTTTGTGTTTGTATTTTAAATTAAAGGATAATACATTTTATGGTAAGAGACCTTACGACACGGAAAAATTTGAAAATTTATTGAAAGAAACGTTTGGAAAATACACAACAATGGCTAATATAAAAAATCCAAAGTATGATTTTATTTTTTTTTTTTTATATAAATAATAATCAATCAATCAATCAATCAATATAACATTTTTGAATTGTTTTTAGATTAATGATAACATCGACCGTCGTTGATCATCTTCCGGTGGATCTTCACATATTTAGAAATTATGCATCCCCTTCTGAAATATTAAACATCCCTTGCGGAGATCCCCTTTTCAAATCGAGTCCTCCTCATGAAAATTATCTGTGGAAAGTTGCACGAGCGACGGGTGCTGCTCCCACGTATTTCCGGTACGTGTTCGTTCCTTTTTTTTTTTTTTTTGTTGTTGTTAATAAAAAAGGAAAATTTTTTAATTTTTTTTTTTTTTTTCTTTTTTCAGAGCATCGGGTAAATATTTAGATGGAGGATTAATTTCTAATAACCCGACCCTGGATGCTTTGACGGAAATCGAAGAATTAAATGCGGCATTGACGGCCGTAGGGTTGGAAGAAGAAATTCTAAGGGTTAATCTCGTCGTATCACTCGGTAAATTTAATGTCGTCGTCAAATGGAAACTTTATCTCTCGTTGCCTTTGGTAAGAAAGTTTGGAGTTTTATGATTTTTTTTTTTCAGGTACGGGTATAATGCCTGTGGAAGCTTTGAAAGGAGAAGTAGACATATTCAGGCCGTCGAGTTTGTGGGACGCGGGAAAATTCGTTTTCGGCGTCACGACGATGGGAGTCATATTGACGGATCAAGCGACTCAAGCCGAGGGTAGAGTCGTGGATCGAGCTCGCTCTTGGTGTTTTTCGACAAAAGTCCCCTACTATCGATATTCCCCGCAATTGTCGCAAAAAGTCGAATTGGACGAAAAAAATAACGAAATACTAACGAACATGCTTTGGGAAACGAAAGCTTACATGCATTCAAAAACGGATGAAATTAAAAAATTAGCCAACATATTAAAAAATTTAAGTTAGTTTAACCCCCAAAAAAAAAAATAGAAAAAGAATAGAAAAAGGATCTGTTATATTGTCGTAATCGTTTGTAGAAAGAGATAGAAATAGAGAGAGAGAGAGAAATTTACGCAATTCTACGCACACACGTGTAACAAATAATAATAATAATAATGAAATGGAACCCGTGTACAAAATATATACGTGTATATATATATTATCGTTATAATTATTATTATTATTATTAATTTTTTCGAATCGTTTTTTTTTTTTTGTTTTGTTTTCGTTCGTTCGATTGAAAGAAATAAACAAATAATAAAAAATTTTAGGGTTAGGATGTAAGTAGTACAAAATTTTAACCAAAGATGTCTCCACTTGATGAATTATCCGTTGTAACCGTTTTTCTTTTTTTTTATTCGAAAATACTCGGAATTTTTATTTAAAAAAAAAAAAAAAAAATGTTATTAATTATGTTATTATTTATGTAATTAATTAATTTAAATGAAATGAATTGAGGGATTTGAAAAAGAAAAAACATTTTAATGAGGAAGATAAAGGGGCGGAGGCAGGAGGCGGGAGCGGGGAAAAAAGAATATGGCGGATTCGTTTTAAAAAAAACCCGCGAAAAAAGGACATGTGAAATGTTTTTTTCGAACAAATAATAAATTTTAAATTTATTCATCCGTTTTAAAAAATTTATTTTTAGTTTTCCATTTGAAAAAAAAAAAAAATCAATACGACCAAAATAAATCCTTTTTTTATGTTTAACTTCCGGTTCGCGTAAAAGATCGACGCGGAATATTTCCGGAAAACTT